>NC_071267.1:1719572-1957072 GCF_023375685.1 Ictalurus furcatus
AATTAATTGCTGGTCAGCCTTTAAGTTGAAACTTAAAAGCAAGTATTTCAAAGAAAATCAAAAACTGAAAAATTCTGCTTACATAAGTATCCAACTTCTGGTTCTGGAATCTCCAGATGAATGATACTGTTACACAATTGACTTATGGCCTTTCTTTATAAGTACTGTATGGAAGGTTGGCTAGTAAGAAACCATTGCTCATGAAGACCCACATAAAAGCGAGAGTGAACCAGAGAATGAGACCAAGATTTAGATATTTGTTCGAGACAAGTTTCAAAGTAATATGTGGCACAAACACAGGCCATACCTCAGTTAACGCCTTCCCTACAGTGAAATGTGGTGGTAGAATCATCTGGTCTGGGGATTCTTTTCATCCTCAGAACATGGCTTCTTGTCAAAATTGAAAGAGGAATGGATGGAGAAAAATACAAGGGGTTGAAAAATATAAGACTGCTTCAAATGCCAAAGCAATGCAGGAGTGGTTCAGATAAGTCACAGTTTGAAGATAATAATAAGTATTATCTCACTTGATATACAGGTGCAATCGAAATTATTCAACCCCCATTTCAAATCAGGATTATTGTCAAAATTTACAGACTTTCAGCTTCAAGTTTTCAAGCTTCAAGCTTTCAACACAACGAATGCTTCAAGTGGTTTCCCCAAATTCAATTGAAAGTGCAACTTATGACTTCTCCAGTCTCAAAATTATTCATCCCCTTCATGGTAAGCATCTTTAGTACTTAGTAGAGCTCCTTTTGTTGTTATGACCTGCTGCAAACGAGATGCAGAGCTTCTGGTAGCATTCCTGAGGAATCTTCTCCCGTTCCTCATGAGCATTGCCTCCAGTTCAGTAATATTCTTGGGTTTGCGTGCTGCAACCGCCTTCTTCAAATCCCACCAGAGACTCTCTACGGGGTTCAAGTCAGGTGACTGTGATGGCCCTGTAGAATCTTCCAGGACTTCTTCTGCAACCAAGCCTTGGTGGAATTTGAGGTATGCTTGGGATCATTGTCCTGTTGGAAGGTCCAATGATTCCCAAGCTTCAGCTTCCTCACAGATGGCATGATGTTTTCTTCTAGCATTTCCTGATACTTCAATGAATCCATCTCGCCATCCACACGCTGCAGGTTTCCAGTGCCAGAGGATGCAAAACAGCCCCAGAGCATCACCGAGCCACCACCATGCTTGACTGTGGACAGTGTTCTTTCTTCATTCTTCTTCCTCCAGAAGAAGATTTTTACTTACTACAGTTGCAGTGCAGATTACAATTGTAGTAAGTAAAAGATTTGAGATAATTGGCCAGAATTGTTATAAAAAACTCATAATTTTGAGCTAATCAAGTAAAATTTTGGAGATAATAAATTACGGTTTTTGAGATATTGATGCCACAAATAAAGAAAAACTATGTTATACAGTACAAATTTATTTTTCTTTTCTCCCTGGTGGATATGTAGGAGATGTAGGAGGAAACAAGCTCACACAGCATTTGCTCGTTTTTAAACCACGACCTATCACTTATCAGTGTGTTTAGGAATCCCAGAAGCTGCCGTTTCAGTCCTCATCCTTCAGCCGCTGCATTAATATTGAATGAGCATTTTCTCCTTTTCTCCAAGTTAACTGCTAACAGCTTGTCGAGTGGATGCAAAGGAAATGGGATATGCGTACAGTTAAGAGCGTTTCTAAGTGTTGGATTCCGAATTGAGGACACGTGAAATATTTAAAACACACGGCTCGGGGCCTTTGACCTGCTTTAAAAGAGCAGGAAATCTGGTGTCTAATACATTAGCGTTTATCGATCTCCTAAGGCAGGCCCAGGGATGTAAAGTACCTGTGCCTGGAGGTATTTTACCAAATAGTTCCTGAACATCACTCGAGATTTTCACTCATTTATTCAGAATTTTTATGGCTGTCTATGCTGGATAATTTCGAAAACACCAAAATGATGTGAGTTAGGGTCAAACCCAGGGGTATTGCGCTGAAATCTAATGGCTATAACAGAATGGACGGGATTATCATGTCTGGTTTCTATTTACTTGAAGGCAGTAAGATTCTGGCAGATTTATGTACTGCACCCTTTTTAAATGAATACGAAGCGCGCAAACTATCACACGAGCTGATCAACTGTGGGGTGGACACAACAAAATGGATTTGATTCATTGGATGACGGGAAAGCAGGAAGTTTCTGGAAACCACTTCGCAACCCTTCCTGCCCACGTAATGTTAAACAGACATGGCAAGGGAGATTTTAAAAGTCTCTCTTACTCATATTATTTCACAGCATGGATTCCTTTATGCATTTTAACAAGGGACATCCTCAATGTTTTTGACAACCGTAACTCTAACCCCCCCCCCCCCCGCCCCCAGAACATTTACGTAGTCATAAATAATAATCTGATCTATATACTGCACATTCTGCTTGAATAACTCATTAGAGTTGTGCTGTATCTGATCCCTCACACTGTGTGTGCATATGTGTGTGTGTTGCGTGTCGCGTTTCAGGTGGAAGAGCTGCAAACACAACAAACAAGACGGTAGTAATCGATCGGGCATGGAGAACCCGAGCCAGACGCCGTCACCGGAGGGAGAAAAACTGCACAGCGACAGTGGCATCTCTGTAGATAGCCAGAGTTTACAGGAGGGACAAGGCCTGGCACAAACAGGTATACACACACTTTTCCAGTTCTATGCTTAACTCCAGCGTCGTTTAAATGAGATCAGGGCTTCAAGAAAATCTCCCCATCCTACTCTGGAATCTCTACTCACGTCTGTTATTTTGAAAGATCAAGAGGCCAAAAAACATTGACTGGTAGCTCTTCAAGGGTTCTTTAACGATTCCTCGAATAAAGTTTTTTTCTGACTGAGAAGCAGTCCTTTAAAGGTTCCCCAAAGAGACAACTGAAGGACCCTTAAGAACGTATTTGTTTATACGGAGAATTGGTAAAACTCGGATGTGGAGCAACTGATCCTGTTATTAAATCAAGCTAGTAAAAAAAGGCATGCAGATGACATTTACTGTCAACTGGATATGCACTAGGAACAGCGTCACCACTGGATTAGTGGTTAGCGCTTTTACCTCGCATGTATGGGGTTGGGGGTTCCAATCCTGTCTCTGCCATGTGTGCGTGGAGTTTGCGTGGTCTCACTGTACCTACGGGTACTATGGTTTCCTCCTCCAGTCCAAAGACATGTGTTGTAGGATGATGGGCATTTCCAAATTGCCCAAAGTGTGTGATTTTGCCCTGCAATGGGCTGGCCCTCCTCGTCCAGGGTGCCCCGAGTTCCCTGGAATAGGTTCCAGGCTCCCCGCAACCCTGTGTAGTATGAGCAGTATGGAAAATGGATAGGTAGTCTATAGAAATGCAGAAAACCTTCTAGAAAAAGTATGGATGTTTTTTGACTTGGGAAGTTGAGCTTGAACTCGTTTCCCTTACGAGTTCTTCCATTAACTGTGAATTAACATATGTAAACTCTCTCTCTCTCTCTCTCTCTCTCTCAGTGGTGAAGATCGACGAAGGCTTGAGTTTGCCCCTGCATGCTAGCAAAGAGCTGGAGAAGCTCCTGGATGATGCGGCCCCGCTGGAAAACGACTGGTCCAGCCTGGCCGGCTTGCTCGGGTACGAAGAAGAGCGCATTGCCTCTTTCGGCCAGGAGGAGAGGCCAGTCCGAGCGCTGCTGAGTGACTGGGCGAGCCGTGACTCTGCCAGCGTCGACGCGCTGTGCGCTGCACTGAGGAAAATCAACCGGGAAGATCTCGCACAGAGCATCATGCCCAAGTCCACGGCTACCTCCGTCGTGTGATGATACACACACTTCTGCTCATCAAGCCATAGCTCCTGCTTACACAACACAACCACACGCTAAACTAATGTATTACACGGTCTGGTCATGCTCATTTCAAATGTTAACGCCATCAAGCCTAAACGTCAGGTTGTCAGGTTTCGCATGTACCTTTCGTTTAGAACCAGCAAGCCGACATGCATCATTAGCACCACCCAAGCCTCTGCGTTCACACAGCAACGATGCACCGAATTTAATTGTTTCTCAGTTTAACACGAGACTTAATGGGTACAAGAATGCTCCATTTTCCCAGTGTGAAAGATTTTGTTCACATTTGTTGTTTGTGCGCACTGATTGGCGCCGTCGTGTTTTCTCGTTTTTGGCCTAGTTGTAATGATCACATTAATCACTGCATATTTGGTTTACTCTAACAATATGGCTTCCACCCTTATTCAGCTATGCACAAAATAGCACTTGATGTGGCGAGTCCTATTATTTTGCATTTTATAATTTTTTTATATCGCACGCACAACAGTATATTCAAATGAAGTCAGGAAATCACAACTGCATACTGTACGTGGACAGCACAGCTCATTTTAAGCGAATTCATAATTTTAGTTCATTTCAACGTGATTAGCGAATTGGACGACGGCAGACTGAATGACAAAACAAGCCGTGTGAACGCAGGGTGCTTCGGTCGTCTGTTTTCCGAATCCCACTCGGACAAATCGATCTATCCAATTCTGTCTGTACCGCTAATGAAATTATAATCTTTATCTCCGGTCCACACACTCCGGCTAATCAAAGCTTCGTTGAATCCGTCGTAACGAGGGTTGTAAATTGTGTAAAATACGCCATAAATATGCAATGTTGAACAGTGCGCGAGGCGAATAACGCAAGCCTTGCTCTCCAGAGGCTGAGAGACTGCTGGCACCAAAAAACCACTTGGATGAACTTCAAAGGAGAAAGTCGAGCCTCAGATAAAGTGATTTATAGACGCTGTGGTGAAAGAAGGAGAGTAAAAATAAGACGTGCTAAGAATGTGTGCTAATGCTAACACATTTAAAAAAATTATTTTGTTGCAATGGTAACACATTGTTGTCGCGATGCATTTTTTTGTTGCCATGGTAACACTTCTCTTTTTGTCATGATAACTGTTTTTCGCCATGTTAACCCTTTGGTGTCATCACTAGAACGTTTTGTTGTTACCGTAGTAACCCTGTTGCCATGATACGTTTTTGTTGCCGTTGTCGCAACAACGCTTTGTTACCATAGTAACCCTGTCATTGTGATTCTTCTTTGTTGCTGTGGTTGTCACAGCAACTGTTTTGTTGCCATGATACATTTTTTACTTGCTATGGTTGTCCTAATCAGTTTTTTTGTTGCCATGGTAACTCTTTGTTGCTATTCAGCAGGTTGCCATGATCATTTCCACTAGCTAAAACATTGATAAATTACTAACAAGCATCGATTTTCAGTTTTCAGGTTCTTTTAGTCATTTTCTTTCTAATTTTTTTCCTTCGAATTGGTTTGAAGTTTGAAGTAAAGTGCGAAAAATTTTATGGACGGACAACAAAGTATTGGTGTCATGGTGGTCCAGTTCTAATGCTGGGAAACAGTATACTGTTGTTGTTTTTCTTGAACAGGAAAGTAAGTTGATCTCGGTAGTTACCTGGCCAGGGTCATCACCATGACAAAAGAGCTCGGTCATATCGTCGTGACCTAGATCAGGAACGACAAGCACACTTTCTGGAAAAAAAACAAGCTCTCTCTCTCTCACCGGTCACCCCCATTTGAATACTTCAGGTTAACTAAAATCAAATGACTTAAATGAAGGCTGTAATAAGTGAGAGAAACACGACACCACATAAGCAGCACACATTGACCGCTGCCTTAATACGAACCAGAAACAACAAAGAATCCAACATGCAAAGCGTCACGGCAGGTTCTTCCTCAGGCGTTCGGGCCGGTCTGAAATCAGTGGGCTGAAATTGAAACGTCGAGTAACTAAGACAGGCCAGGTGTATATACGCATTAAAAAGGACATTTACAAAGACTTTAAACATAATATAAATGTGATATAAGCTCACATTAAAAAAAAAATAAAAATCTCGCCACCTTGTTCAGATCTTGCTTAGAGTTAGATTTCAGGCCCGAGGATTAACGAAATAAATACTGTGTACTGTTAGTGAAGGCAGCTTTAAACATAATGTACAAACTGTTGGATATAAACGTCCATCGCATTGTTAGCGACATTAGCCCTGGTCTAAACCGACAAGGAAAACCCCAACTACATTTGGTCTACATGTCCTTTTTGGTCCAAGCTGTTCCTTTAACTCGAACTTTAACTCTGAACGATTTAATGTTGGAGTGTGTTACTAATGAAGGTACAGAGCTGAACGAAAACGAGAAACAGATATCCAGAGGCACAGAATTATCACAAGGTTTTAACACTAGTGACACTTTTAAACCTTTTAAACGTCACATTCGTTGTCCACCGTAAAGCGTTACTCGGCTCCGTGCCATCACCGGCGGAGGATTTACCGCATTAACTGGAAGTTTAAAAAGACGTTTCGACTCGAGCGGCCCTTTTCATGATGAACAGGAGATGACAGGAGGCCTGTGTTAGGGGTCGAGGGTGTACGGTTCTCTTTTGATTCTGACAGAGCAGAACGACTGGCTGTAAATCCTCAGGAGACATTCAAAGCAGAAGCGATAAACTGGTCTGGCCTCATGTTTAAAAAAGAAAAAAAAAGATTTCAATCACCTGTTCTTCAAGTTTTACTTTAGAAATGACCCCAAACGTAGATGTGCTTGGTGTCTGAAATTTGCTTCAAGCCTAATTACATATGAAAAGTCATCGAGGCATCTTGCATTGTAGGATTTCTCTGGAGCATATTAACTCTGAAACAGGCAGAAATAAAATACCAATTATAAATCCAACTGGAATACTGCAAAAAGACATCTGTATCTAAATGACACTATTTATGACTGCTGCATTAATATTAAGTTTTTAAAAAAGTTTTGTCATGTGTAGTATATGTATTGATCTATCTGGTTTATGAATCAGCGATCGCTACGGCCAGCTGCTTAACTAGCATGCTAGCTACTGAAAATAAAACATTAACCTACACAATACAACACAGTTCCACAGCACACACTTTTGAATAATTCCCCTCTATGATATAAGATGAAATACGATAGAAAAAATATATATATAAAACAACCAGTGCAGCCGAATACCTCTTTTATTGACAGAAAAGATTTGAGTCCAAGATGGCCGCCCTCAGCTACACAGTGAAATTTGGTTGATGTTTATGGATGGCAGGAAGTCTCACTGGGTCCTAAACACCATCAGCAAGTCCGCTTCAGACATTTTTGAATGAAACAGATTTCCACTGCATGTTAGCTACATTAGTTTGTAATTCATTTCCGCCAAATTGTTCCTTTTATCAGGATGCCAGGATGCAAGTTTTCGTTCACACACGGTATATAAATATCTCACTTGTAATGAAGGTATTCCCTTTTTGTAGGAGGGAGTTTCTAATTTTCTTACCAAGAAGTGTAATTAGGTTTTTCTTTTATGTTCTTTTTTTACTTTTATTATTATTATTATTATTATTATTCGTTTAAAAAAAAAAAAAACAGATTAGGGTGTAGCACTTAAAAGTATAAATATATATAGAGTCTCACAAGTGCCTGAAATAAAAATCAGGTTTGCGTTTCTGTGACAATATCTTTGTTGTTCATTTCAATTACACAACACTTGGTCTCGGTTTCTTGAACAACAGAAACCACTGGGTCAGCAAGGGGCGGAGCTTAAACGGACCACATCACCGTGAAAGCATAAAATACTGGGTTTATTTACACACTTTAACAATTTAGTAGTGTTACCAAAACGCAACACTGACCCTGGGGTAACTAGTAAGCTTTGCTAATATTAACAAATGTTTGACCTGGTTTGCTAGCTAACATTATGCTAAGCATTATATCGTATGGTCAAAACATAATATACCAAGATTCTCACAAGCTTGCTAACTGCATAATATGTGTGTAATACTTTACGGAAGCCAGCTAGCGCAAATCGGTGATGTCATATGATGTGATTTTTGATTGGCTGATTAAATTTGACTTAAGCCCCACCTCTTGTTGATTCTGCAGGGCTGTGGTTATTTCTGTCACAACGTTGTAATTAACCCTATTGCTATTTTCCGGTTAGTGGTTCTGTAGATGTTGAAGATATTACTCACTGGTCTTGGTATTACAAATAAGAGGCAAAAATCATCATTTTTCAATCCTGCGCTTATTTGAGTAGCATGATGGAGCTGAAGCGAAGGAAGTGAAGGAGGAGACACCAAGTGGCTAGTGGGTAATTTATCCTGGGAAGTGTTTTCAGTGGGTCGGGGGGGGGGGGGGGGGGGTAGTGAATAATGTACAAAATTCTGAATGTTCCTTGTATTTACTTCTATGTACGCTGTATCATATAAATGTGAATTCGCTATAATTCTTGAATGAAATGGTTGAGAAACAAGGAAATAAACTAATTTGAGTTGCAACACCATATCCATGTGTCATGACTTTTTTCCTTCTTATGAGGTTAGGTCAGGGGCGTTGCCTAAGGTCTGAACGTGACATTTACTGTATGCAGTTATATTTGTAATACGGACTTGTTTAATTATTCCAGGAAGTGATGTTGTTGAGACGAACAATGTCTTTGGATGATTTTTTATTTAAATTTTTTTACGAGAGTAGCCATCTTGAATGAAAAGATCCACGCTTCCATGATTGACAGGTTCAAGTGAAGGGTGCAGAGTTGTACATGTACCGTCTTGTTTTGGTCTGTAGTCAGAGAATTGTCTAGAAACTGATCATTAATGAAATAAAATGACTCAGTACACAAACAGGAGATAGGATGACTCAAATAGGATGTGGAATGTGGAGAACAGAGGAAGGCAATAACATGTAATAATGAATGATTTCCCAGAAACAATTACATTACATGTTCAAACACACACAAGCTACACCGCACAGTCTTCTCCACAATCTTCATAAAAAAAAAAATAAAAAATATATATATATATATAAATGTCTGAATTTAGGTTGTGGATCAGTTAAAAATCAATCAATCAATCAATAAATAAATGTATCCATTTAGCTTATATTAAAATGCTATATTTCTTTCTTTCTTTAATCATGTCAGAATGAGCCAACTTAACCTGTTGAAAGTATATATTAACATACTTTTAGGGTAACAATTTTCTTTTGAATGAAAAAGCATTAAAATAAGAAAATGATGGCAACAAAGAAACCTGCTCATTTACATGCGACAATTAAAAAAAAAAAAATCTATTTATTTACAAACGTGTTATTTACCCAAAACTCATATATGACATAATCGTTCATAAGAATAAATTGCTATTACGTATTTATTTTAATGGAATGATATGATGACATGATAACATGTCATTATAATGTATGATACACACGCTTTATATAGTTTTACATATAAAACGTGAAGGTTTATAGAGTTTATAAACCATCCTGTTAACCGGCCAGCTGAATAACACGACATAGGCTAAGCTAGAGGTTAAGCTAGAGGTTAATCTAACCGTGCTGCTAAATTGAAATCTATTCAGCGAAGGAGATGTTTCATTAGAAACTGAACCAGGTGAAACATTAGAGATGACTGTGTTTGTTTGGAGGATGTCGTGGCTGGTGAACTGGTGTAAGTGTGGAGGCAGAGGAATGTAAACCAGACCCAGGGGACTTGTTAATGAGGTGAGGGATGGAGTGAGAGATAACGGCAGGGTCAAGTGGACAGGTGGACACAATACACAGTCAGTACGTTTACATGGACAACAATAATCTGATATTAACCCGATTAAGACGATACACTGATTAAGAAACTAGCATATAAACAGCGATTATTGATGACCTTAATCTGATTAAAGTCATACTCGAAGTAAACACAGATCGAATTAAGACATGTGGAGTATTCCTGTTTTAGTCGCATTATCGAGGTATATTACAGACATGTACACACCTTAATCACACTATTAACGTCGTGTGGGAGTTTTCACTGCATTGTGCGACAGGACACATACACACACGGCAGCGCTTGACCGTTTGACGGCAAACAAGAGAGCACGGCTGCGTCCCAAACCGCGTACTTACCTACTATATAGTAGGAGAAATACATGTATTTCAGCTACGATATAGTAGGTAAGTACACGGTTTGGGACGCAGCCCACGGCTTCAAGCAGTCATCTATTAGCACGTATAGCATGACAAATAATTAACTGCGCTCGAAGCTTTCGAAAATGAAAAATGAAACACCCAAAACTATACGGTACCATAACGAAGACGAACTCTACGTCGATACGTGAAATTCTGGAGGGACGTCGGACGGCGTGTTGTGGGGATGTAACGACGTGTGACGTTAATCCATCTACGTTGTATAACACGTAAACCGGGAACATGAAAAGAATATTCTAAACGCAACTCATGTAAACACCTTAATCAGAATATTATACGTCTTATTCAGAATAAGGTCAATAATTAGATTATTGCTGTGTGTAAACATGGTCACTGTCATTCATGCTATTTCAGATATGTCCTTTTGTTTTTGTGTGTCCTCAGAATTGCTTTCCAACTTAGTAGTATATATTTATAAATATATATTAGAGATGCACCGATGTATCGGCCGATAGTTTAAAAACATCCGATGATCAAGGCCGATTGTATCCTGTCAATAAAAAGAGGGCGGGAAAACATCGATTTTGTAAAGAAGATGTCTCTTGTGTGGAATGATGACAGAAAAACGACCTACAATATATACTCTAATATATATATATATATATACACACACACACACACACACACACACACATATATTTTTATGGTTTATTACGGCAGTCCACCCTTATTTACGCAGTGTTATACCTGAAGTTAATTACATTTCGTTCATTTTTAAATACGTGACATATAGCTATTTAAAAAACTAAGTTCGAGGCCAACTATTATGACTCATTTTTCCCTTCTGTATTTCCACCCTGTTATGGTGCCGAAAAAATTTAATTTCATACATTTTAAATGTGAGGTAGAGATATTTCAAAATATGTTTGAGGCCAACCAGTATTCTAGCGAAACGGCTCCTTTTAGCTAGCGTTCTACATTATTATGTCCCACTGTTGAATGAAATTATACACAAACGAAGTTACATTTCAGAAACCTTAAACTGTAATGTAAAAAGTTTACCGTTTAGCTCAATGACATTGAAGCTTGCTGATATTTTCACTACTACCCTAACAGTATCAATGCCACAGATCAAAGAGTAATGATTAAATGAAGTTAAATCTCATTAAAAAATTTTTTTTCATTGAATTCCTCGTGGTCCAAGAGGAATGAGTTTTACTGTAAAGCACACCATTGTAGATATCTGCCACGCTTTACTAATAAGGTAATCATCACATTACTCCACACGTTCCTATGGGAATAAATTGGACAAAGTGTCATGAAGACGTGTTTACGAATCCCCGGTTGGGTTCTAACACCAGCTTGACCTCTGGTTCTCACAGCTACGCAGTTGCCTCTCAGGGATTCTCTGCATTAAAAAGGTGTTGACACTGAAGACCTCTGAGTCTGGGGCAATTTCCCAGCACACTCATGATGTGTGTGTGTGTGTGTGTGAGAGAGAGACAATAATCTCACAAGTCTGATATTTTTGTTTGGTCAATAAGCGTAGCTACTTACGCTATGTTCGCACTAACAAGCAACAAATTTGGTTTGGTAAAGCGACAAATCCAAACGATTGGCTTGAACGATTCCTCAGATAAAACCATGTGTGGTCCGACCCGCTCACAACTTTATTTCTTACCTGCAGTTAGTTCCCATGTACTGTTTGATGCACGAAAATGGAAGAAAAATAACATCAAGTTAACGCTGTGAACAGTGTAAAGTATCGCTTCTGTACTTTTCAATGAGTTTATATCAGTTAATATACAGACTTGGATAAATATATAACACTGGCCATAATAATCGCTACTTTGAGAAGGTAAACATCATGAATGCTTGACGTTCACCATAGTAGAACAGAACCAATAGCCATTCAGGCCTGTAAATGTAAAAATGCACTTAAAGAAGCTTTTTATGTGTTTTAAGTGCTCTGACAGAGCAATGCACGTTCATAGAGGCGTGCATGTTTTTTTCGACCAGCCGAGGTGGGAAAATACGTCGTTACAACCTAACGCAGCTAGTAGGTCTTAAGTCTTTAAAGGGATTAGTTCACCCAAAAATGAAAATTCTGTCATCATTTACTCACCTTCATATTGTTCCAAAACAGTATGGCTGATTTGGAACATAAAAGAAGATATTTCAAGAAATGTCTCAGTGTTTTTTGTTTTTTTTTTGTCCATACAATGGAAGTGAATGGTCACCAAAAACTATTTAGTTACCAACCTTCTTCAAAATATCTCTGTGTGTGTTCTGCAGAAGAAAGAAACGCATACAGTTTTGGAACCACATAACTGTGAATACACGATTGTTTTGGGGTGAACTATCCCTACCTTTAATTCTTTGTTCGCTCCTCTGCAAAAAAAAAATTGTTCAAGAAGCAAATGTAGAACAAGGATCAGAAAAAAATACCTCGTTGTAAAGAGGTCCACATCAGGAATAGGGTCCGTCAAAAACGCCATGGGTTTAAAAGTGAAAGAAGGTTTTTCTTCCAACAGTAAACAGGAACGTAATCGCTGGTAGGAACTAAAGGAACATCGACCCACCATTGAATCATTCCAGGCCAGTCGTTTTCACAGGCTACAGCTAGTGTGAAAGTAATGTTAGAGCCATGGTAAAGTAGGGTTAGTTTGCATGTGCCGTCGGCAAGACACCAAAAGCCATGCAACAAAATCATGTTTTTCCAATAGCAAATGGAATTACACCCTGTAAAGGTAGCCAGTGATTGATCTGGAGCTTCTTAATTTGCACAGCAATGATTAAACATGAACTTTCACACACTCATCAAGATAATTACAACAAAATACAATGAATATTATGTCACAATTAAGAGATTACTGCTATGCTTAATCCTTTTAATAAAATTTCTGTCGGACAGATCTAAGAGAGCGAGCTCCCTGGGCACACTGTTCTTTAATAAACGACATGTTTTGTGGCTAGAACATGGCGCGACGTGTTTCTCTCCTGGACTGCACCCTCGTCTGAATTGTTTCTCACGGAAGCTTTTCGCAGAAAACAGAGACGACGGAACAAAACTATCCTGGGAATCTACTGACAGCTCCAAAATCTATTAATACCATCTTAGAAACCCTAATTCCCTACAAATGGAAACATTTAATATGAGTTTGGATTTACAGTAACGCAAATGGTCAAAACCATTAAAAAAAAATTGTTCGTAAACGATCATTCCCTGTCATATCTAAAAGAAAACCTTCCCGGGAAAATTGTAGTATCTTTATAAACAAATGGCACTTAATGGGCAGACCCCGTTTTGACTCGCCGCGGCACTGTTAGCGCGTCCCAGCTTCGTAGTAGATTCTGATAGCGTGTCCGGTGGTCTTTCTGGAATGTAGCAAACCCAAAAATTGAAGTAAATCTGATCAAATATTATTACCAAATATTATAACCCAGTGCTGTAATTTCGGAAACAAATCGTTGTTTTGTTAAATAATTAGCTCGTATACGCAATCACATTAGACAGAAGATTGAAAGCTTTCCAGAAAGTTCCACAGGACATCTGCTTGAGGAGTTTTTTGGACATTTTTGAACTGGAACGCAGCCTCTCGATCCCTGAAGTGTCCTCACAAAGGGAACATTAACTACTAGCAAACACACCATCCATCCATCTATCCATCTTCTATACCGTTTTATCCTTTTCAGGGTCACGGGGAAACCTGGAGCCTATCCCAGGGAGCATGGGGCACAAGGTGGGGTACACCCTGGACAGGGTGCCAATCCATCGCAGGGCACAATCACATACATACACACTCACACACCCATTCATACACTATGGACACTTTGGACTTGCCAATCAGCCTACCATGCATGTCTTTGGACTGGGGGAGGAAACCGGAGTACCCGGAGGAAACCCCTGCTAGCAAACACACATACGTAGTAAATGTATTTCATGGCGAAATATGGAGATTAAATACACCAATATCTCCAGAGCTGTTTATTCAAACCCTTCAGGCTTCATGTAGGTTTTATGGTTATATATATATATATATATATATATATATATATATATATATATATATATATATATATATATATATATATATGTGTGTGTGTGTGTGTGTGTGTGTGCTTCATGGACTCCAATTGGAAAACCATGGCTTTAAGTGAAATGGGAGAACGGAATCATGTTTGGTTGTGTGTAAAGCCTGGGAAACTGAGTTGAAGTAGGAATGCTGAACGTGTCTGGGGACGAGATGAATCGTCCCCAAGCTCCATGTCTGGGACTCGTCTCATCCTAGCTCGCCCGCTTTGGTATTTACTTTGCTTCCCCAGGCTACGAGCCTCTCTATGCATGTCAACACCTTTAACCTTAGCTCCGGACCCGGCACCAGAGGAAACGTCTCTCGGCCACAACGAGCGTGCGGCTAAACGTCTCTTTCATCGCACAGGAATGGTGCCGTGAAGTGTGAGAGAGGGCTTGTAAGTAGACTAACTCGACGCTAGCATACCTGCGATGCTAGGAAAACCTGCATGCTTGTCCTGTCATGTTGGAGATGAAAAACATCTGATGAACTATAAAGGCTTTAACATGCACACACACACACACACGGCCTCAACACGATCTCTGAAAGTGTGCTGTGGTATCTCTCACCATGACATTAGTAGTAGACACAGACGTCATACACCTGTCTTGCACCTGTGATGTCATGCTGCCACAATCATTAAACTGTTATAAGTATTCATAAAACTGAGCTACAAATTCGCTTCTTATGATGTTCTACGGTGACACTTCCGTCATGACACATATGTAACCATATCATCTTGTCATGTCTATATATATATATATATATATATATATATATATATATATGTCTATATAGATATTTATAAGTACACAAAGCTACAGAGTCATTGATCATGATCTTCTGCTCTAGCACCTTACCTAATCTTTGGATGACACAAATTTAAGCATGTCATTCACACCTTTGCAACACAACCAAGCCTCAAACTCACATAAGCGTGTGTGCTGAATTGAGCTGCTCTACACATGTGCTTGTGGTTGAAAGTGAAGAATGCAGGCATTTAAACATTTCCAAAGTTCAATGGCTGCTCGAGTAAGTCATGTGTAAACTATAAATGTTTGTTACGAAGCATTTAATTGCACTTGTTAATTCACCACATTCTTTTTTACATTTTTTTTATTAGGCCTTAATATAAAAGCAACACACTCTACGACCAGATAATTCCTTACATGAAGAAAACAGCGGAGCTGATTAAAAACCACCCCAGACTCAAACACGTCATGTGTACTGTATTTCAAATTATTGTCACAGAGAGTCAGTATTGAGTTGGGGGTGCCAATATTTTTAAAACAACAGCAACAAAAAACACTGGATGCAAAGAGTTACTGAACAGTACTAAGTCAGCATTGAGATAGGGGTGCCAATAATTCTTCTAACGTAAAAACGAAAACAAAAAATTAACAAACAAACAAACAAACAATAGATATAGAATAAAAAGATCACATGCAATGAGAACACTTCATTTCCCAACCAACAATTCTGGTAACTGGAAACTCAGAGCTAGCTAACTAATCTAATGATCAACAAATCTTGGTTGTTATGGTTACATTGTATTTTATATATGTTCAGTAAACGAGTAGCCAAAAGGGGAGTGGTTAGGACAGCAGAAGGTCACATTCTAATTAGCATATTCATGCATATTTGCAAATCCAAATGTATTCAGAGTTGTGTTTCAAAAGGTTACGCATTGCAGCTTTCGGGATTATTTTTAAGACTCTATCGTACACACGAAGCCATGTGCACGCATAAACATATCATAAACACTCAGAGGTTTCGGAATAAAAGCACTCTCAGAAAGGCATTGTGTACCAAAAGCTTTTAAAGTCTCAGATTCAGAACTGTTTACATTTTTTTCTAGCTTAAACGAAGTCGTAAATGGCTGTGATACCCATTAAGTACTTGGAAAAAGTCAAGTACTATGAAAACCCTTCCCTGTGTGGACCTTTTAGTTCAGTAGTTCAGTACCCTTTCATGGTTGCTGAATCGAAAACAATGAAGTGATCGGTGCGTTTCCTCTGTATAAAATAGTCAGGTGCACATGCTGGTGAAATATATACGCTAAGCTATTTCATTTACCTTCACTCATAATACATTCGTGAATACACTGTTTACTAAGTTTCTAATTTAAATGAAATGAAAGTTAATAACACTTAATATTTGGTTGTATATCGCTTGCTTGCAATAACTGCATCAAGCCAGTGACCTTTTGACATCACCAAACTGTTGGTTTCTTCATCTGTGATGCTTTTCAGGTTTTTACCGCAGCCTCTTTCAGTTGTTTCTCCCTTCAGTCTCCTCTTCAGGAGGTGAAATGCTGATCAGTTGGATGAAGGTCTAGTGATTGACCCGGCCAGTCTAAAACCTTCCACTATTCCCCCCTGATGAAGTCCTTTGTTGAGGTGGCAGTGTGTTTTTGGGTTACTGTCTTGCTGCATGATGAACTTCCTCCTGATTAGATTGGATGCATTTCTCTGTAAATTGGAAGACAGTTTTTTTTTGAAGACTTCTGAATTTGTTCTGCTGATTCCATCATGAGTTCCATCATCAATGAAGATTAGTGAGAATGTTCCAGAAGCAGCCATGCAAGCACAAGCCATGACACTACCTCCATCATGTTTCACAGATGAGCTTGTATGTTTTGGATCCTTTCTTTCTCCGTACGTTGGACTTTCCATCACTTATCGAAGATGTTCATCTCGGTTCCAGAACTTTTCTTTGCGAATTCAAATCTGGCTTTCTGATTCTTACTGCTGATGAGTGGTTTGCATCTTGTGGTATGGCTTCTATATTTCTGCTCTCAAAGTCTTCTCTGAATGGTGGATTGTGATACCTTCACCCCTTCTTTGTGTAGGTTGTTGGTGATGTCACTAACTGTTATTTTTTGGGTTTTTCTTCACAGATTTTCTTTGGACGACGTGTTCCATGTCTGGTCGTTAGTACATGAGGGGTTTCTTTCTTTTTCAGGACACCCCAAATTGTTGTACCCAATGTTTGTGCAATGACGCTGAAAGATTATCCATCTTTTCTCAGCTTGCTTTTCTCCCATAGACAGCATGCAAACAGCATGTTTAATTGATTTCTAATTATCATTAACATTAAAATTATTTGTAAAGTGATACTTGCAGTTGTAGACTTGTAGATCTGTTTTTTTTTAAATAAAATTTTTTTTTCCAAAAAAGTAAAAAAAATTGAAAATATTTTTCAAAATCTTGTTGCCATTCCTATTAAATGTTATTAAATGCTATAACTATATAACTTGCCTAATGTTAGCCAAGTCAAACCTGATATTATTTCATGAAAGCAAAGGTGCAGTGCATATTTCAAGTGGAAAAATCGAGTCGTGATGCGAGCACTGGCTGAAACGTAACGCTAAGCTAATGTGAGGTAGGGGAAAGGGGGCGGGGCTTCCATGGAGGCAGTTAATATCCGCGAGTTCGAAACTCCTACACAACTGTCAATCATTCCAGATTCATAAGTTGATCTGACATGAACCATTATTGACGTTTTATTGACTCGTCATGTATGTTTTAGCGAGAACAGGAGAAAATGGAGTAACTTTACCAGATTTAAAAAAAAACAAAACTGTGCTGTGGTGCAAAAGTCATTAAAGTACTGAAGTTACGAGCATCCAAACCAACACCTAATTCTTATCAGTATGCTTATATAAAAAGCCAGGAGATCTGGAGTTTCCTTGTGCGATCTTTCTTCCTTCCCGCCCCGATGATATATATTTTTTTTTACTTGTTTGTAATTGATGGTTCTCTTTGAAGGGGAAGAATTTAATTGCAGTATAGTGATGCGGTGTATAAGGCATGCACTCAGTAAACAGATTTACAGTGCTGTTCCCAGGCTGAAGGACTGAAGGATGGGTTGTGGCTTGTTGCATGTGTATTAGAATGGTACGGGCCACTCGACAACGCAGAGAGGCATGTACGCACGTGGGAGCCGGAGGTGGCGGCTCCATGTATTGCTCAAATCCATTTGAATAAGCAAGTAATAAAACATTGTGCAAAATAATAATAATTATTTGATTATTTTCCTATTCCTGATTTGTGTACACAGATTTATCAGCGTCCGTAAAGCTGCATGTGCGAGCATGTGCGATAAGTGCCAATTTTCTAGTGCGTCCTGGCAGGTCTTACACGGAATATTGTAATATTTGTGTATACCTATGGACTGTCCTTGGTTCACCTTGGGGTGTCGCGTTACAGGGAGCGCATTAATGAAGCGAGTTCATTTATGTTAGGAATGGAGCTGTGGGCACAACGACAGTGCAATGAGGTTAGAACAGCGCCTGTCCTCTCGGCCGCCGAGGGGCTTTAAACCGGTTTCTGTTTCCAGCTCTCACTTTACTGTGATTATACATCCAAGAGAAACACAGCTCATGGGAAGACAGACCTACGGGGGTAAAGGTCAGCAAGTCCTTACTAGAGATGGGAGATATGACAAAAATATACTCACAATACTTGTGTTTTAATGTTTGATGATAGTTTTATTAAATGTCCACAGAAATGCTGATTTAACGCTTAACAGGAGACAAAAATGATTCACTGATTCACTACAAAACACTATCTATCACTGTGTAATTGTTCTAAAAAATACCGAAGATATCCACGATATCGATAAGTTGCCATTTTTCAAAAATTTTGCGCTACATCTGTCCCTTTGACTCTTAATGAAACCCAGACACCTGCATGGAAAGTTAACTGGAGCAAATCTGTAATCGTATTTCCAAAAAAACCCCAAAACAAAACTGGCTGAGTTCCAGAAAATACCGCGATCACAAAGCGCTCCTGCTCTGTTCCAGCTCCACCCTGGACCCTGAAGATCCCAGGTGTCACATCTACATTGTTCTCTTGTAACCCCACTCTGTGCCTTTATCTATAATTGTGCATGCTTTCTGGAGTCAGTGTTTTGCAGCAGTTCATAATTCCCTTTTCCTGCTTTTTCTTAGTTCCAAGTGTTGACTTTATTCGGAGAAAAATAAAAAGATGTCCAACTGCCTCTGGCTGCCATGTGTTAAAACCTGTCTGCCTGATGTTTTCCTGCGATTAAAGACTTCTCAATGACATAATTTCACCCCGGCTTAGACTTAAACACTTGTTTGATAACAGTCTATAATAAAAAATACAACTTGATGAATGACAATCACGCAGGTGAACTTTATTCACCCCAATTTAATGCCATAGGTAAAAGTTACTCCTTGTCCTATTATGAGATATAGGGTAAATGTCTGATTATTTTCCTTTGGAAATGACCAGTTTGAATAGCATTCAGATTTCATCATGTAGCTGATGAATGAATTTGACAGTTTTTAAACTTTACATTTTGTATTTTCCCTGTTAATTTATTTTTTGCATTTCCAGACAAACAGGACATTTTGGATATATTGCTGTGCTGTGTGTGCAGGGGGGGAAAAATCTTTTCATGTATAATTCATTCACATGCATCGTCTGGGGGAACGACAACAGATTGTATGACCCATTAGCATGAATTTTTCATCTCTTCCAAGCGTAAGGATTGGTCAGTACATTGGAAGGACATGTGATTTTGTCTTTGAATGGACGAGGAAATATTTCGTCGTCCCATGCGTTCACACCCGATCTACATTGTTTGGTCTGTTTCAGCGTATCAGCTTTTGAGAGGGCTCGAGCAGTTTTTTTCCCCCAAGTACAGAAATATCAGGATCCAGATGTACAAAGTTGATAGAGACATATCCCAGGAAACGTACAGCTGGAATTGTGGTCAAAGCAGAGGCCTTTATTTGTCACATATAGATTACAGCACAGGGAAATTCTTTTCTTCACATATCCCAGCTTGTTAGAAAGTTGGGGTCAGAGTGCAGGGTCAGCCATGATACTTTGCCCCTGGAGCAGAGAGGGTTAAGGGACTTGCTCAAGGGCCCAACAGTGGCAGCTTAGTGGTATTGGGGCTTGAACCCGACCTCCTGATCAATAGCCTAGAGCCTTAACCCTTGAACCATGACTACCTTGGTAGATGTAGCTCTACCAAGTATTGACACATGGAGGTGAATATTTATGCAACCAACCAATATTTATGTCTGGTTTGTGTCACAATAATACTATTTTGCACATTCAGCATTTTACACACTGGGTAAATCAAATCCCAATGAAGTCCATTTCAGTTGCAGGTTGTAACATCGCAAAATATGGAAAAGCTCCACGGGGGGGGGGGGAATACTTATGCACAGCATTGCACAGCAACGTTAGCCACCTCCTGTCACCTTTTATTCTTTGTCCATGTTAGCTTTGTAATTTGATACAAGTTCAATAAAGCAAAAATAGTTCAAAATGAACGAGACATGTAGTTACCGTTTGGTCCACTAGAAGCGCTCTTGCACTAACTGTACAAAAAAAAAACAGGCGAAATCGGTGCCGAAAAACGGCAACATTTATAGAACCTTCAGGAAATATTCAACAGCTCCTTAGAAGGTATGGATGTTCTTGGGGCATCTAAAGATGATGTTCTTGCTTGTGCTGTTCTAAAAATCCTACATTTACGATAGCAGGCATAAAATTGCTCATGTTTCTTGTAGTTGTGGCCGTGTAGCAACTGCTAATTTGTTACCTGTGGACATGTTCCGTCCAGTGTTCTTTTTCTTTTTTCCATCCAAAAGCCAAAATACATAGCCTACAACCCACATCACTTTTGAACTTCTACTAGCTTTGTTGTCATATTAGCAAATCAAAAACATTTTACTAGCTACATAGCTACCAATGATCTCTGCTCCTTCCTTCCTTCCTTCCTTCCTTCCTTCCTTCTTTCCTTCCTTCCAAGTTTAACACTCATCACAATGTCTATATACACATTTAATGAGAGATCGTGTTTGACAGGACAAGATGAAACCATGGTTATTCGTTCATTTTTGTGCATCAAACAGTAAATTGCAGGTAGGAACTAAAGTTGGGAAAAGAAGACACGTCGGACTTCAAGACTCATAGGTTGCACGTAAGAAAGAATGATGACTTTCGCTTTGTTTTGAAAGTAGCTGTGTCGATAGTCCAAAATGATTTTTTCTCTCACTCATGCTGATGAAGTAGATGATTACCGTACCGTATGGAGAAATAAGCGGAAAGCTGTTGAGGTGTGCTCTGAAGACTGAAGACTCCGCAGTGAAACTGTGCCGAATCGAGACGTCAGTTTAACACACGGCGCTCCTGGGAATTCTCAAGCACATCAAACAATTGGGGACGGCAGATCATAATATTATGATCTGGCCGGATGTGTACACCTTACCGAGCAGCTGTTAGCCAGTAGGCTATAATAATCTGCATGTTCATATTTCATATATATATGGGTTTAAAGAGGAACATCTGAAAAGAGCTTCTACACGGTGTCCTTACACGGCTGCCAGGTGCCTGAGGTACAGTACAACACCGAGATTACGTAAGCAGTCCTTGAATTTATTCCGCTGTCTGGATAGCGCTCAGTAAGTGAATAAGGAAATCAGATGATCCTCTGCAAAGATAATTCAGTCTCAGGTTGTAATCCGGACTCAAAATTCAATCAAATCAATTGACGTTAATATGCGAAACATCATGTACTGGTGAAGAGTCTTTACGGTAAAAGCCTCTATAACCTTCACAAAGGACAGTCTGGTTTCCTGAATCACACTTAGAGTCGAATTTCACCGGAATCCATCAGCTTACTATAGACTACGGATGTCTCCCACTTCTTTCTGAGTGTTTTCTGGTACTTTCTGCTGATGCTGGTGGTTTTTGCACATAAATCACATCATAAACCATATCAAAAGTGCAAAAAGAAAGTCTTCTGGTGGAAATTGGGTGAGTGTAAGTGTGCAATTACATTGGGTCAACACTTTGACAGTTTTTACGTTCGTCTTCCTTTTGTTTGTCCTGGGTCGGGGTCGTGGTGGCGACATGCTGAGAAGGTTCAGCACGGACTTCTCTTTCCCTGAAGGACAGATTCTAACTCCTCTTGCGGGATCCCCAGATGCTCCCAAGCCAAGTGTGAAAAATTATGTGGACTCCTGGTGTTCACACTCCTGTATGGGCCTTCCTCGAACTGTTGGCATAAAGTTGGAAGCACAGAAGCACAGCTCAAAAACTTGACTGTAGACCAGGGATGGAGACCAGTAAACAGAAAACTTCATCTGCAGGATGAGCTCCTGCTTCACCACCAGAGGCTGGTACAACGACTGTAACGCTGCTGAATTGAACCATTTATCAATCTCACTCTGTCTTTTTTTGAAGAAGATCCCAACATACTTAAGCTTCTCGACCAGGAGCAAGATCCTGCCCGTCACAGGAAACCATAGCTTCAGACATAGAAGTCCTGATTTTCATCCCAGGTGCTTCGCTTTGTGCCAGCGTTTGAATGGTGCCAAACACAACATATAACAGATACTTTGACCGAGCTGAGACTCATCTGCTACTCTTACAGCTCATTTAATTAAATTCATAATTTTATGCTTAAAAATGGTCTCCTTGGGATAAGCAGTGCCTCTGATTAAGATGATTCTCCTCAGACACTGAAATCAATTTTTATCTTGAGCAGTTGCCCTCATGGCCCAACTCTGTGTCTGCATTTTTGTAAAAAAAAAAAAAAAAGCACCTGATATTGCAGCTCTTTGTGAAACCAAATTCACAGTTCTGACATCAACTTTTACGCCGTCTGGATTCGGGTCATGATATCATTTCATGATAGCTGGTCTGCTTTGAAGTCATCTAATGTGGTGCACCACAGAGCTGCGTTGCTCCTCCGTGAACGTTTTGTGGGTTTCCTGTTGTTGTGATAAAAGTCTGTTCAGCAGGATGTAGGCATTTGTGGCTGCAGTATCCATGAAATGAAAGAAAAAAAAAACTGCTTTGCCACTGGGATTGACGTCAGGGGAGCGAGACAACCACAGCACAATGTCCATTATGGTCTGAGAGCCATTTATGTGTGAAACGAGCCAAAACCCGTGCCAAATTTGCAGGAAGAGACGTTTATTAGAAATGAAGTTGTATTAGAAACAAAACCTGTATGTCCTTCAAACTTGGGCTGATGGATATAAAACCTTTGATAGTAAAATGTTGGCCTCAGAAAGCAGGAAATTTACTCCTACGTTCCAATTCTCAAAAGATTTATGCATACCGGCCCTGGCCTTAATCTATATACTTCTAAATTTGGAACTGTGAGACCGTGTTGCTCTGGAGCCGAAGGATCTATGATCATTGTCCTATAATGAGATTCAAAGATGGTTAAGATTTTGATTGATTGATTTATTTATTTTACCCTATTTTGTTTTAAAATATCCTATAGCTTTTTAAGCATTATGCCAAACAGCCTCTCTGCTTCACATATCCATAACCTTCTCAGCACGTTTCACCTTCATGCTTCAGCCATCATGATGGATCTGTTGCAAGTAAGAGCGAGCTCTCATTCATCTGTCGCAGTTGAATTCAAACCTAAAGAAAGAGCTGAGAGCAAAT
This sequence comes from Ictalurus furcatus, assembly GCF_023375685.1. Taxonomy (NCBI): domain Eukaryota; kingdom Metazoa; phylum Chordata; class Actinopteri; order Siluriformes; family Ictaluridae; genus Ictalurus; species Ictalurus furcatus. Next base: position 1,743,076 of record NC_071267.1, read on the forward strand.
AGATGTCATGCTGAGGCTGTCCAGATGCTCCAGAGCCTCTATCCAGAGTCGCAGGAAACCAACAATTAGATCCAACAAAAGATACCTTTGCTATAGAATATACATAAGGTTTGGTTGGAATCTGGTTTCTACCATTCAAAAAATTCAAAAGTAGCTTTAAACGTTTTTAAATATCCAAAAATGTATTATAAAAAAAAAAGCTAAACTGGAAAAAAGAAAATCTATTTTTTTTATAACAGTAAATAAATCAAGATTTGGTGTGACCCCCATATGCTTTAAATGTGCATCAGTTCTTTCAGGTACGTTAGTGCAGTTTGATAAAGAAATCAGCTGGTATCTTGGAGAACCTGCTCTTCTTCTGGCTTCTGTTTCTGAAGGTCCCTGAACAACTTCCCTGATTTCCTCCATCCACTATATTCAGATAAATTCAATTAAAACCTGACCAGAACCATGAAGTGTAACTTGACGCCTGGAAAGAAGTGACACGTGACTAGTTTTCTTTTATCCAGTCTGTTTTGTGTGTTTGTCTTGATCAATTGAAGGCATTTCCACCTAACAGTGTAAAAAAATGCAGGGCATCAATTGCAAATAGATTCCGGATGGAAATGTATAATGAAACGTGTAACAGTACTCGCTGATGGGCAGGTATTAAATTTGCAGAAGCCATTTCCACTATTTGAAGAGGAAATAACACTGTTATTATATTAACGTTTCTCACAATTGTGTTCAGTTAACCTTGCCACAGCTATTGATAACAATTATCCCACAGAAATAAATCTGTTTTATTTTTGCTATGGTTTGGTACATGTCCACTTAGAGGGAAGGGTCACTACAAGTCAATCCAAAGTTCTTCTGGGAGCTCGCCTTTATCCTGTGATGAAGCATTTCTATCCTGACAGGCATGGTGTTTGTCAGCCTTTAATCAGCATCAGATGAATATCAGCAGTTGATCGCATTGTGTCTTGGCTTTTGTTCTCCTTTGGCCTTCGTAAATCCCCTTCGCTGCGCAGGGGACAGGTTTGAGTATGAGGTGTGTCCGTGCGCACTTCTCTTTTTCTGGAATTCGGAACCGCATTAACGCCTCTACATGTTGAACATGCAGGTGCTCAATGAGTGACATACTCTGCTCTCACCTTCTGTGTAACAATAAATCAATACCACAAGAAGCGATAATCAGGGTCCAAGCACTGTTTTACACATACATGAAACACATACTCCAAATTTGCTGACCTTCCTCAAACTCAACTCAAAATTTCTATTCATTTATTTATTTGTTTATTGTTATGAGCTGTTTAGGGATTAGTAAATCTTTTTTTCTACCTTAGAGTGTAGCAACTTTCATAAAAACCTACGAAGGACTTTTATCGCTTTTTCTTTTTTAACTCCTCTCTTATCATCAAGAATTCATTACCCTGTGTGTTTACAGAGTAAATCTTTTTACAGGGGCTTGGAGCAGGTCACCAAGTGAATATCCGTTTTCACTTTCAAAATAAAATTACTCAACACTCCACCTACCCCTCGCTTTTTTTTTTATTTGCACACAACTATTTTTTTTCCCTCTTCATGGGAACTCTTGATTAGATTCTGAGTTCTAGTGAACTTTATCCTCATGAGAAAATGCTCATTCATGCAGACATGATGTGTTTTACTGTATTACCTTAGAAACTTCAAATGCTTTCTTATTTATTACTTATAGTTGAGGTCAAAAGTTTACATACACCGAGGTTAATGATATACAATTGCCATTTTTTTCTCCCTTGATACCAACACACAACTCAGCCAATACCTCAGCAATAAATAAATAAATAAATACATTTTATATATATATATATATAGTGGAGCTAAACAAGCCTGGTTGCTCCTTAAGAACAATTTCCAAACCACTGAAGGTACCATGAGCATCTGTCCAGAAAATTGTAGGCAATTATAAAACTCCTGGGACCACACAGACATCTCATTGTTCAGTAAAGAGGCACAAACTCCCATGGATGAATGAACGTTTGGTACAAAAGGTTCAACTGAACCCCAAGACAAAAACAAAGGAACTGGTGAATGAGTCGGAGGCATTACATACCAAAATATGCACATCCACCATTAAGAGGGTCCTACATCAACATGGTCTGAAAGTCTGTTGTGCAAGAAAGAAGCCCTGACTCCAAGACGGTCATAAAAAAAAGTCAGACTGAAGTTGAATGAAGACCTACCCTTTTGGAGGAGTGTTCTTTGGTCAGATGCGACAAATTTTTTTAACTGCTGTGCATAATGATCAGCACTATGTATTGAGGAAAAAGTGTGAAGAACACCAATCTTTGAAGCATGGTGGTGCACTCCAGAAAATAGCTGCCATCATGAGGAAAGAGAATGATATAGAAATACAGAGGCAACACCTCAAGACATCAGCCAGAAAGTTAGAAGTTGGTCAAAACTGGGTCTTCCGGTAGGGTTAAGGTTTTGATCTATCATCTACATCATCTAGACTCTAACCCAGTTCACAACATGACAACGTTTTTGAATTTCCACATAAGCTTTCTTCGCAGAAATATACTGGAATACCCCAAAACATGATTTATTTCTCAGACCCTCATGGTATTGACTATCTACACTACATGTGAAGACAAATCATATCATAGATCATACTATAAAAAAGCATGGATTTTCTCTTTTTGGCTGAACTGAAAAGACTGTAAACCACTTTAATGAGGTGTTTGGTCAATTGGGACAGATTTTCAGTGTATAAGTCTTTACTTTCGTGCTCAGTTTAATTGTAGCATATTGTAGCTATTCATAACAAGACTTCACCAACATTGACTAGGCTGCATATTAACATTCTATAATATCATTTCTTACAGCGGTAACAACAATAACAACGTTAAGAAATTGTTCTCTCTTCTGTCCCCGTTCTTTTTGCAGATGAGCACAGACCGATAGCACAAAATGTCACGTCTTTGACTGTGAATAGTCTCCACAAAAATGATTAAAAATCATTTGAAGAGGCCTTAGTGCATACAAACAAAGTTTCCTCTAATATTTGAACTACAAGCTGCTGTATATGTACATGGACGCATAAAATAAATTGAAAAAAACCTCCACCTAGTGTTGATAGTGAGAACTGCATGCAATAGGCTTTCAAGAAGTTTGTTCTCGAGATATTACAGGTGGTAGTATGATTTCTGTGGTGTGGAGGGAAGAAATGATAAATTATAATAGCAAAGTACATTAGAGGTACAGTTCTGCATGGAGCAATTACAACTGCATTTCTATTTGAACTGGATTTTCAGCTAACTGGGAAGTAAAGTGTGCTCTGCTTTTTGTTTTTAGCATGATGGTTATACTATATATATATATATATATATATATATATATATATATATATATATATATATATATATATATATATATATAGTGGCAAGAAAAAGTATGTGAACCTTTTGGAATTTCATGGTTTTCTGCATAAATTTGTCATAAAATATGATCTGATCTTCATCATTCAACATTCAAAATGGCAGTGGAAAAAGTAAGTGAACCCCTAGAATTAATAACAGGTTGACCCCCTCTTGGCAGCAATAACCTCAACCAGGTGCTTCCTGTATCTGTGGATCAGACCTGCACATCGTTCAGGAGGAATTTTAGCCCATTCTTCCTGGCAGAACTGCTTTAGCTCGGTCGTATTCTTTGGACGTCTCATGTGTATGGGTCTCTTCAAGTCATTCTATAGAATCTCTATTGGGTTGAGGTCTGGGCTCTGATTCGGCCACTCCAAAAGGTGGATTTTGTTTTTCTGAAGCCGTTCTGTTGTGGACTTGCTCCGGTGTTTTGGGTCGTTGTCCTGTCGCATCACCCAACTTCTACACAGTTTCAGCAGACGTACAGACATTCTCACATTATCCTGAAGAATTGTCTGATGTACTTGGGAATTCATCTTCCTCTCAATGATTGCAAGCTGGCCAGGCCCTGATGCAGCAGAGCAGGCCCAAATCATGATGTTTCCTACACCGTACTTTACGGTTGGGATGTTTTCATGATGATATGCCGTGTCCTTTCTACGCCAGATGTAGTGCTGTGTGGTTTCTCCAAATAGTTCAATCTTAGTTTCATCAGTCCACAAAACATTTTACCCATACAGCTGTGGAGTGTTAGTGTGCTCTTTTGCAAACTTCAGGCGTGCAGCAATGTTCTTTTTAGTAAGCAGTGGCTTCCTTCGTGGTGTCCTGCCGTAGATACCCTGCTTGTTCAGTGTTTTACGTATTGTAGACTCGTGAACAGAGATGTTAGCCAGTTCCAATGATGCCTTCAAATCTTTGGCTGTCATTTGTTTCTTCACCTCATTGATGAGTCTTCGTTGTGCTCTTGGTGTAATTTTGACTGGACGCTCACTTCTTGGTAGAGTAGCAACAGTCCCAAAGTGTCTCCATTTGTAGAATGTTTGCCTAACTGTAGACTGGTGAATTTCTAAAGTCTTTGAAATCACTTTGTAACCCTTGCCAGCTTTATGTAAATCAACAATTCTTGATCGTAGATCCTCTGAAAGCTCTTTTTGGTGATGCATGGCTCACATGAGCGTGTGCTTCTTGGTGTGTGTGTGTATATATATATATATATATATATATATATATATATATATATATATATATATATATAGGCTATGCATACAGTGCCCTCCACTAATATTGGCACCCTTGGTAAATATGAGCAAAGAAGAATTGTCTTTTATTGTTTAACATTTTGATCTTTTGTTAAAAAAAATTCACAAAGATTCTCTGCTCTCATGGATATCAAACAATTGCAAACACAACACAGGTTTATTATATTTATTACAGGTTTTTTTTTTTAAATAATTGTAATAACAACAACAACAACAACAACAATAATAATAATATACATTATAGTATATTTTTAAATAAAAAATATACTATAATGCCTAATGAGGTTGTAGAATACATGGCGAGGGATCTGAGACGTTCCTCCATACAGAATTTCTCCAGATCCTTCACATTTCGAGGTCCATGCTGGTGGACTCTCCTCTTCAGTTCACCCCACAGGTTTTCTATGGGGTTCAGGTCAGGGGACTGGGAGGGTCATGGCAGGACCTTGGTTTTGTGGTCAGTAAACCATTTTTATGTTGATTTTGATGTAGGTTTTGGATCATTGTCCAAATATGTTTTTGATCATTGATTACCCCCAAATAAAGTACAGCTGTTCCTGTAGGACCTTCTTGCCAACATCCGACTGGAAAGAGCTTACAAAGTAGGTATGGGAACTCATTGTTGAAAAATATCAATCAGGAGAGGGTTACAAAAAGCCCTCAACTGTGGTTGTAGAGACCATGTTGAATGCTATAGCACCTTCCACAAGAAAATTGTATGAGCTCAAGTGGCAACTTGTTGTCTTGTGGTGTGTGGAGTCAGCTAGACCCAGTAAACTGCACAATAGCTACAGTCCTGGAGTTCTCACAGGGATGTTTCTCAGCAGGATTGGCTCCTTCTATAATTACGATCTATGTGGCCGGCCACACCCTTATTGATGGAGGCTCTGTTGGGCAACATCCTCTAACATCATGGTTTATGCGGACTTTGCCTACCTTTCAGGGACCTTTCTGTGGTCCTGGAAGGTTTGTCAGGTGTCCCATCTGAGCCCTTAGGGTCCGTCTCAGAGAAGCTTCTAACTCTAAAGGTAGCTTTTCTGCTGGCCCAGACATCTCTCACGCGAGTGGGATAGCTACAAGCTCTCTTTGTTGGCCCTTCCTGCCTTGACTTTGTCCCTGGATTAGCCAAGACCTTCCTATATCCTAGGCTGGATTATGTTGTAGCCGGTGGTGTTGCAGGCTTTCTGCCCTCCTCCATTCCTTACTCCGCAACAAGAAAAATTGCACCTACTGTGTCCAGTAAGGGCTCTCCTTACTTATGTCCACCGCTCCAGACAGTGGCGTAAGTCGGCACAGTTACTGGTCTGCTTTGGCAGCGACAGCAGTGATGATGCTGTGTCAAAACAGTCCATCACCAATTGGATAGTAGGAGCAGAATTGCTTCTGAAGTTGCTTCTTAATTCTCAATTAAGAGTGTGCCCGACAACTGCCTTCTCGCAGAATTAGAACTTGAATGCAGTTGTCGGACACACTCTTAATTGAGAACTGATTCAATGGGCCAACTTTAAATAAAAACTAAAATATAAGATTCAAAAAAGAAATAAAAATGTCTTGCAAAAAGCATACGTATCTAGTCAGAAGCTAAAAGGGCAGGTGCTTGAGTACCACCGGGGTCTATCTGTGCATGTGCATGTGCATGATTGGCTACGCAAAGTGTATTACTTTTCGCCCATAGACAGCTCTCTGGTCTTTATTTATGCTCATCTTTTTAACAACAAATGAAATCTTCACAGGTGAAACTGAAGGATAAACCAAGAGTAGGTGTTCAGAGCTATTTATTGTTCAAACAATCAATCTAACAGGACACAGCTGGGCAACAAGAAACACCTGTCAATCACATGTTCCAATATAATAGGAAATAAAAAGATGAAATGCTAAAATCACTTCCCGTATTCATCTTTTGATCTCAAACCCAACTGTCTTCAGTGTACAGCAAAAAAATAAAAAAATTAAAAAAATAAAAAAATAAAAAATTAATTGGACTTGCCATTCCAATAATTTTGGAGGGGACTATCCGTCTGTCTGTCTGTCTTTCTGTCTGTCTGGCCCACGATTCCACCGCCTTGACTTTTGGTTCTTGAGGGGTAATTGGGGAAAGTGGGCTAAGAGTTTATTAACTGTTGTAATATTTTGCTCATAGTGACCTCTGGTGGTGAGAAGTGGGATTGTCCGGTGATGCTGTTTTCTTGTAATAAAAGACTTTTATACAGATATACAGTAGCTTGTGCATTTTATGCATGAGGTAACTGTAAATGGAAGAATTTTCATTACAGCTGATTTTACAGAGCTATAGACTACTGCCATACGTACTGTTGTTTTCTATTCACCACATTGCTTCCAGATGTTAAGAAGATTTTGAGATCTCAGAAAAAAAAAACTTTCTTTAGAGTCTGTGTCTGCTATTAAAGACTCAGCAACAGCCATTGCCTTTGTCAAACTTAACACTTATTACGTGACTAATAATTCCATAAAAAAAAGTATCCGTTCTGTTAGGAGACCGGAAAAGAGTTTGTTCTACTAGGGGACCTCAAATCATGGGTTTTAGCCTGGACACATGAACTTACAGGGATAGACAGCTGTGACATGGACGGACAAGTTTGTAGGTGACATCACTGGTGCTGTAAAGGATCTTTTAGAAAGTTTGGATATACTAGTGTGTGAACTTTTGGCATCCATGTCCTACTCTGAAATCTTTGGTTGATAGCCAAATCTCCATGGGGAATGTCTTCACTTTGATAGAACTTGATCATTCCAAGGTCATGAATTAACAGTACAGTTAATTTAACACATCTAGATTTAGGTGTGGGATATTTTTTTTTGTCAGACACATTCTGAATGACAGTAGTATTTTGAGGACAGTAGGTGCCAGTGTTGCATAGAGTTCAAGTTCAAGTGGCTTTTCAAACATATACAGCTGGTGCAATACACAGTGAAACGAAACAATGTTCCTCCAGGACCATGGTGCTGCATAAAACAACACACTAACCACATGAGACAACATGGAACTAAATAAGATCTACACGTTTTCACATAAAGTGCACGTGCAAACGTGTGCTATCAACGCAGGACAGTACAATACTACTAAAACAGGACATTAGGCACAGTAGGTGACAGAGTAGCGCTGAACACTACACAGTTTTAGTGTGGAAGTGTCTGATATAACAGGTATTGCAGAAGATAGGTGCCAATAACATGGTATGACTTAGTATTCAGAAGATTAGCTCATATCAAATATGGACATAGCAGTTTTTGCAGTAGCAGCCATGTAAAGTGTATAATAGTGACAAGAAATTCAATAGTATATATTTTAAAAATACAGCAGCAGCAAAAATGCAACAGAGTCAATGCAGGAATGTGCCAATATTGCAGTGGGGGTGGGATGGTGTTCACTTCAGTGTGTGTGTGTGTGTGATTCAGTCCAGTTTCTGAGCATTGAGGAGTCTGAAGGCTTGAGGGAATACTTCGATACCTTTTTCCAGATGACAGGAGGGTGAAGAGTGTATGTGAGGGGTGTGTGGGGTTATCCACAATGCTGATGGCTTTGCAATTTCCGAACCAGACAGTGATGCAGCTGCTCAGGATGCTCTCAAGAGTTCCTCTGTAGAATGTTGTGAGGATGAGGGGTGGGAGATGGGCTTTTTTTTTTTTTTAGGCTTAGCAGAAAGTAGAGACGCTGCTGGGCTTTCCTCTCAGATCATTTACCGTATATATATTTTACACAGGCACACACACAAAAAAAGTCTGAAATGTGTGTACACAAGCTCTGATGCAGAAACTGGGATTTAGAAATAAGGCGTATATATTTACAGAAGCTTTGATGTGTAGAGCCATTACACACATTATTGCTCCAAATTAACTATTCGCCGTCAACAGTCTGTTTACTCCCCTGTCCGAATCAAATAATAAAAGTTATGTATTTATGTATGTAAACAGCTGTGAAGTAACATTCACGGATCTATTAATAAGGCTAGAGAATGGTGCACTGACTATGGCACAGTGGCATTTTTGGAATTGTTAGAAGACCGCGCCAACCGAACAAGATGATGAGAACGCAAACTTGCGCTCATTTCTTGTTTAACATGTATATAACAACTACGTTTAAAAATAAGTACTATCACAGAAATCAGCAATCTGGGCAGAACTTTAAAAAGATGAGGGTGGAAAAAAATGAGTGACAATACAAGAAGCACAACTTTTGACAAGCAGACCGAAAAAGGTATACAGAATAATACAGTACAGAGAATGTATTGGAGTGATAAGGATGATTCTTTTGACAGCTGGGTTTGAGATCGAAAGATAAATGTGAGACAAGAGATCAGAATTTCAGTTTCGTTTCCTGATGTTTATATCTAGATGTTTACACAAATTAGAACATGACAATTTTGGACACTTATTTGAGCTGTAAGCCGTAATCATCAAGATTAAAACAAAAAAAAAGCATTGAAGTATTTCACTTTATGTGTAATGAATGTAGAATATATGAAAGTTCCACATTTTTGAATGAAATTACAGAAGAAATTAACTTAGTTTTTTTTTTTGTTTTTTTTTTTTTGTTTTTTTTTTTAGATGCACCCGTATATTTGAGCAGATTTGATTCTATAATTCAATACACGCTCTGCTGCTTCATTGTTATACATGATGTGGCGCTATTTCTAAAATGCAAAAGACGTGAGCGTCATATCATTTTACTCTTAACGCTAGTATATTTGTCTGGTGTGAATATTAATATGCTAGGAACAGAAGTCATCTTTGACATGCCGGAGTGTTCTCGCAACACTTATGAAAACAACATATGCCGAACATTAAATTCTTTGATGAGCAAATTAAACAAATTGGTTATTAATACCCCCAAAAAAATAAATATTCTGTTGTCCATTTTTTCTTGGAATATACGCCATTTAGAATCCACCTTCGTTTTCTTTATAAGAGACATTTTTCACATACCCACGTTACGTTGGAAATACCCAAAGATTGTTTTAAATCGAATTCATAAAGCCAGGCAACGGGAAGAAAAGATGAGTAGTTCGTTTCACATGGCCACCTTCAAGTCAGAGTGACTAGGCCTTGAGTGTGCAAAAAATGTGGAAACTTGATAACATTCACAAAAAAAGGTCCAACAGAGGTGTAGGTGTAAAATACAGAGTGGAGTCAAATATAAAGGAATATGTTCAGGAGAAATAAAAAAAAAATAAGGTGATGTGATGTTTTGGTGTGAATTTTACTCTGGTGTATTACCAGGCATTCAGGTTCCTTGCCCTGATATTTTTAATGGCTAAACATAAGCACAAAATCTGACAAATATGCAGAACAAAAGAACAAACTTTTGGGAAGACTATGTAGGCGGAGAAGTATTTAACCCCCCCCATCATGCCATTGCATGATGCCATCATGAGGAAACGAGTACATGCATTAGTCAGTAAACTACAATGAAACCTGTTTTTCTTGTATTTTCTCATTTGTATGTTGCTTTGGATAATGTGTCTCATAATAGTAGCTGTAAATGAAACCTGTGGCATTTGGTAAAGACCTCAGTTTCTCTGTTTTTTTTTAGTGTTCAGTGTAAATCGAGACCTGAATTTCTGTATTGCTGCTATGTCTATTTTTAAAACCAGCTTACAAACTGAATTGACGCAAATAGGTAGTTTTTTTTTTTTTAATAATTCAGTCACACATATTCAGATTGTATTCAGTTTCAGGATTTCATTCAATATTCTCAGTATTTCCAGTTAGACAAACAGAACATCTCTCTCTCTCGCTCTCTCTCTTTAAATTTGCTTCCTGGTTACAAATTACAGCTACAGCTGCTTTAAACCTACAAATTTACACAACATGCACAATTGCACTAATTACTTGTTTAACAAATGAATTACCCATAATTACTTATGGTTAACTGCGGAACTGTAAGCACGTAGATCCGAGTCAAATGACAATTTGTACATTTTGCTGAATGACATCTACTCTAAGTAGTCTGGATCATTGTAGAAAAACAACAGTATTAATAATAATAATAATAATAATAATAATAATAATAATAATAATAATGTAAATTATTATTTGCTGCGGTCATCTTCAGACCTGTAAAAAGCTTTATTTGTGTGTACTATTATAAAGAGAACTTGAATGTATGAATTTACAGGGTTTTTTTTCTCAATTGCGTACATATTAAAACTAGAATAATTAACAAGATATCCATACGCTGGAATTCTGCTCTCAAACGATTGACGCAAACGGTCTCATTATTTTACTAGTGTACCTGTTGCTGTATTCCCTTATTTTGAACTGATCAATGCCATAGTTCACTGGATTTCTATGGATTTGCGTGAGTTTTAGTTACATGTAAGCAGCATGATTGACAGTGCATGTTTTATGTGCTTGATGGGAACAGGGCAAGGCTTCAAAATACAATGCTGAAGCATGAAAGGCATGTTGGCTGACAAGATGAAAATAAAAGCAGAAATGATGCCATGAACCATATCCATTTTCACTGTTCTGGGTTTTGGTATGAGGCATTAAGTCATGACAGATGCCTAGAAACAATACATACTGTAGATACTGTAGATAGAAACGACAATGTTGGTTATTTTCTTTGACAATTTGGTCAATAATCTTTCAGACGTTTGGATAAATTGCGCCGAAATTAAATAAATTGCATGTTTTCTCTTTTATATAATATCAATAAAGATATCAAAACCAAACATAAATATATTTCTTTCACTGTTTATGTCCACTCTTGACAACCGCATTATCTGAATCGTGAAAACTTTCAAGAAGTCCACAATCACAACTCCTCTCTTATCATCAAGAATTCATCGCCCTGTGTGTTTACAGAGTAAATCATTTTACAGGGGCTTGGAGCAGGTCACCAAGTGAATATCCGTTTTCACTTTCAAAATAAAATTACTCAACACTCCACTTACCCCCCCCCCCCCTTTTTTTATTGGCACACAACTATTTTTTTTCCCTCTTCATGGGAACTCTTGATTAGATTCTGAGTTCTAGTGAACTTTATTCTCATGAGAAAATGCTCATTCATGCAGACATGATGTGTTTTACCGTATTACGTTAGAAGCTTCAAATGCTTTCTTATTTATTACTTATAATCGAGGCCAGAAGTTTACATACACCGAGGTTAATGATATACAATCTCCACTTTTTTTCCACAACTCCACACGTCGTGATACCATAATTAGAGCATCTACTTTGTTTGAATCAGAGCTCATTTCAAAACAAACGATTATAGACAGCTTTAATTCACTGTATCAGAATTCTAGTGGGTCAAAAGTTTACATACACCAAGCTGACGATCTCTTTAAACAGTCTGGAAGATTTCACAGATGGTGTAATAACTTTTAGAATGTTCTGATTGGACAAATTTCACACTGTAATTAGAAGATAATTGGTAATTCAGTACATTCTTGCCCTTGATACCAACACACAACTCAGCCAAGACCTCAGCAAAAAATAAAAATAAAAAGAAATGATATATTTTGTGGACCTAAACAAGCCTGGTTGCTAGGAACAGGAGTCATCTTTGACATGCCGGAGTGTTCTCGCAGCACTTATGAAAACAACATATGACTCATGGTTGATTTATAAAAACAATTGACTGTTTTTTTTTTTTTTTTGGGTCGTATCAATCTCAGTCAGTCCCTCATGAGAAGTCTCATCATATGATGGCTTTTGGATGCCAGTAAATAAAATATTTTAAAAACTTCTAAAAGAAAAAAAAAAAAAAAAAAAAGCCATTGGCGTGAGAGCATTCTCCTGGCTATTGACTCACTGGATTAGTTTTTAGAGCAGTGACCTTCATGTTTCAGAAGCAAAGGCATGGCGTTCTCGTTTTAGAGAAAAGAGCATAGACTTACACATCTATTGATATTATAAAGCCATTAAATCCCCAAGTTTCAAAACAGCACCACTTATTTGTTTAACAGCTTTATTCTAAATCAGGGCAGCGGTGGTCAGTGGTTAAAGGTGTTTGGGCTACTGCTCAGAAGGTCGTGAGTTCAATCCCCAACACTGCCAAGCTGCCGCTGTTGGGCCCTTGAGCGAGGCCCTTAACCCTCAAATGCTCAGTTGTATAAATGAGATAAATGTAAGTCGCTCTGGATAAGGGCGTCTGCCAAATACCATAAATGTAATGTAAATCAGGGCTGGGGAACTCATTTGGGGTACACCTTGGCTAAAATATCCCCTTAGGTGGGCCGAGAACAATCAGACCAGTTAAAATTGACGCGTATTTATCACCCAAAATGGAATTCTGAGGTAAATTTTTCATATAACAGGCAGGATTAGGCTAAGACACAACATGAAGGATAAAACTGATACAAGACCAGACCTATGATTTCACCACATCACATTGAAACTGTAATTCAAAAGTACTTCATCCTCAATTTTAATGAAATGTTCATTTGAAAGTCAAGACGTATTGACATGACAAGTCACTTACCTTATCTGTCCGTGCCTGGCCCGTATACCATCTGTGCTTCTTCGCAGGATATGTATCGTAATGCTGCCGAACATTAAATTCTTTGAGGAGCAAATTAAACAAATTGGTTATTAATTTTTTTTCCCCCAAGAAGAAATATTTATTTATTTAAAAAAATGGTCTCCTTGGGATAAGCAGTGCCTCTGATTAAGATGATTCTCCTCAGACACTGAAATCAATTTTTATCTTGAGCAGTTGCCCTCATGGCCCAACTCTGTGTCTGCATTTTTGTAAAAAAAAAAAAAAAAGCACCTGATATTGCAGCTCTTTGTGAAACCAAATTCACAGTTCTGACATCAACTTTTACGCCGTCTGGATTCGGGTCATGATATCATTTCATGATAGCTGGTCTGCTTTGAAGTCATCTAATGTGGTGCACCACAGAGCTGCGTTGCTCCTCCGTGAACGTTTTGTGGGTTTCCTGTTGTTGTGATAAAAGTCTGTTCAGCAGGATGTAGGCATTTGTGGCTGCAGTATCCATGAAATGAAAGAAAAAAAAAAACTGCTTTGCCACTGGGATTGACGTCAGGGGAGCGAGACAACCACAGCACAATGTCCATTATGGTCTGAGAGCCATTTATGTGTGAAACGAGCCAAAACCCGTGCCAAATTTGCAGGAAGAGACGTTTATTAGAAATGAAGTTGTATTAGAAACAAAACCTGTATGTCCTTCAAACTTGGGCTGATGGATATAAAACCTTTGATAGTAAAATGTTGGCCTCAGAAAGCAGGAAATTTACTCCTACGTTCCAATTCTCAAAAGATTTATGCATACCGGCCCTGGCCTTAATCTATATACTTCTAAATTTGGAACTGTGAGACCGTGTTGCTCTGGAGCCGAAGGATCTATGATCATTGTCCTATAATGAGATTCAAAGATGGTTAAGATTTTGATTGATTGATTTATTTATTTTACCCTATTTTGTTTTAAAATATCCTATAGCTTTTTAAGCATTATGCCAAACAGCCTCTCTGCTTCACATATCCATAACCTTCTCAGCACGTTTCACCTTCATGCTTCAGCCATCATGATGGATCTGTTGCAAGTAAGAGCGAGCTCTCATTCATCTGTCGCAGTTGAATTCAAACCTAAAGAAAGAGCTGAGAGCAAATAGATGTCATGCTGAGGCTGTCCAGATGCTCCAGAGCCTCTATCCAGAGTCGCAGGAAACCAACAATTAGATCCAACAAAAGATACCTTTGCTATAGAATATACATAAGGTTTGGTTGGAATCTGGTTTCTACCATTCAAAAAATTCAAAAGTAGCTTTAAACGCTTTTTAAATATCCAAAAATGTATTATAAAAAAAAAAGCTAAACTGGAAAAAAGAAAATCTATTTTTTTTATAACAGTAAATAAATCAAGATTTGGTGTGACCCCATATGCTTTAAATGTGCATCAGTTCTTTCAGGTACGTTAGTGCAGTTTGATAAAGAAATCAGCTGGTATCTTGGAGAACCTGCTCTTCTTCTGGCTTCTGTTTCTGAAGGTCCCTGAACAACTTCCCCTGATTTCCTCCATCCACTATATTCAGATAAATTCAATTAAAACCTGACCAGAACCATGAAGTGTAACTTGACGCCTGGAAAGAAGTGACACGTGACTAGTTTTCTTTTATCCAGTCTGTTTTGTGTGTTTGTCTTGATCAATTGAAGGCATTTCCACCTAACAGTGTAAAAAAAATGCAGGGCATCAATTGCAAATAGATTCCGGATGGAAATGTATAATGAAACGTGTAACAGTACTCGCTGATGGGCAGGTATTAAATTTGCAGAAGCCATTTCCCACTATTTGAAGAGGAAATAACACTGTTATTATATTAACGTTTTCTCACAATTGTGTTCAGTTACCTTGCCACAGCTATTGATAACAATTATCCCCACAGAAATAAATCTGTTTTATTTTGCTATGGTTTGGTACATGTCCACTTAGAGGGAAGGGTCACTACAAGTCAATCCAAAGTTCTTCTGGGAGCTCGCCTTTATCCTGTGATGAAGCATTTCTATCCTGACAGGCATGGTGTTTGTCAGCCTTTAATCAGCATCAGATGAATATCAGCAGTTGATCGCATTGTGTCTTGGCTTTTGTTCTCCTTGGCCTTCGTAAATCCCCTTCGCTGCGCAGGGGACAGGTTTGAGTATGAGGTGTGTCCGTGCGCACTTCTCTTTTCTGGAATTCGGAACCGCATTAACGCCTTACATGTTGAACATGCAGGTGCTCAATGAGTGACATACTCTGCTCTCACCTTCTGTGTAACAATAAATCAATACCACAAGAAGCGATAATCAGGGTCCAAGCACTGTTTTACACATACATGAAACACATACTCCAAATTTGCTGACCTTCCTCAAACTCAACTCAAAATTTCTATTCATTTATTTATTTGTTTATTGTTATGAGCTGTTTAGGGATTAGTAAATCTTTTTTTCTACCTTAGAGTGTAGCACTTTCATAAAACCTACGAAGGACTTTATCGCTTTTTCTTTTTTAACTCCTCTCTTATCATCAAGAATTCATTACCCTGTGTGTTTACAGAGTAAATCTTTTTACAGGGCTTGGAGCAGGTCACCAAGTGAATATCCGTTTTCACTTTCAAAATAAAATTACTCAACACTCCACCTAACCCTCGCTTTTTTTTTTATTTGCACACAACTATTTTTTTCCCTCTTCATGGAACTCTTGATTAGATTCTGAGTTCTAGTGAACTTTATCCTCATGAGAAAATGCTCATTCATGCAGACATGATGTGTTTTACTGTATTACCTTAGAAACTTCAAATGCTTTCTTATTTATTACTTATAGTTGAGGTCAAAAGTTTACATACACCGAGGTTTAATGATATACAATTGCCATTTTTTTCTCCCTTGATACCAACACACAAACTCAGCCAATACCTCAGCAATAAATAAATAAATAAATACATTATATATATATATATATATATATAGTGGAGCTAAACAAGCCTGGTTGCTCCTTAAGAACAATTTCCAAACCACTGAAGGTACCATGAGCATCTGTCCAGAAATTGTAGGCAAGTTATAAAACTCCTGGGACCACACAGAACATCTCATTGTTCAGTAAAGAGGCACAAACTCCCATGGATGAATGAACGTTTGGTACAAAAGGTTCAACTGAACCCAAGACAAAAACAAAGGAACTGGTGAATGAGTCGGAGGCATTACATACCAAAATATGCACATCCACCATTAAGAGGGTCCTACATCAACATGGTCTGAAAGTCTGTTGTGCAAGAAAGAAGCCCTGACTCCAAGACGGTCATAAAAAAAAGTCAGACTGAAGTTGAATGAAGACCTACCCTTTTGGAGGAGTGTTCTTTGGTCAGATGCGACAAATTTTTTTAACTGCTGTGCATAATGATCAGCACTATGTATTGAGGAAAAAGTGTGAAGAACACCAATCTTTGAAGCATGGTGGTGCACTCCAGAAAATAGCTGCCATCATGAGGAAAGAGAATGATCTAGAAATACAGAGGCAACACCTCAAGACATCAGCCAGAAAGTTAGAAGTTGGTCAAAACTGGGTCTTCCGGTAGGGTTAAGGTTTTGATCTATCATCTACATCATCTAGACTCTAACCCAGTTCACAACATGACAACGTTTTTGAATTTCCACATAAGCTTTCTTCGCAGAAATATACTGGAATACCCCAAAACATGATTTATTTCTCAGACCCTCATGGTATTGACTATCTACACTACATGTGAAGACAAATCATATCATAGATCATACTATAAAAAAGCATGGATTTTCTCTTTTTGGCTGAACTGAAAAGACTGTAAACCACTTTAATGAGGTGTTTGGTCAATTGGGACAGATTTTCAGTGTATAAGTCTTTACTTTCGTGCTCAGTTTAATTGTAGCATATTGTAGCTATTCATAACAAGACTTCACCAACATTGACTAGGCTGCATATTAACATTCTATAATATCATTTCTTACAGCGGTAACAACAATAACAACGTTAAGAAATTGTTCTCTCTTCTGTCCCCGTTCTTTTTGCAGATGAGCACAGACCGATAGCACAAAATGTCACGTCTTTGACTGTGAATAGTCTCCACAAAAATGATTAAAAATCATTTGAAGAGGCCTTAGTGCATACAAACAAAGTTTCCTCTAATATTTGAACTACAAGCTGCTGTATATGTACATGGACGCATAAAATAAATTGAAAAAAACCTCCACCTAGTGTTGATAGTGAGAACTGCATGCAATAGGCTTTCAAGAAGTTTGTTCTCGAGATATTACAGGTGGTAGTATGATTTCTGTGGTGTGGAGGGAAGAAATGATAAATTATAATAGCAAAGTACATTAGAGGTACAGTTCTGCATGGAGCAATTACAACTGCATTTCTATTTGAACTGGATTTTCAGCTAACTGGGAAGTAAAGTGTGCTCTGCTTTTTGTTTTTAGCATGATGGTTATACTATATATATATATATATATATATATATATATATATATATATATATATATATATATATATATATATAGTGGCAAGAAAAAGTATGTGAACCTTTTGGAATTTCATGGTTTTCTGCATAAATTTGTCATAAAATATGATCTGATCTTCATCATTCAACATTCAAAATGGCAGTGGAAAAAGTAAGTGAACCCCTAGAATTAATAACAGGTTGACCCCCTCTTGGCAGCAATAACCTCAACCAGGTGCTTCCTGTATCTGTGGATCAGACCTGCACATCGTTCAGGAGGAATTTTAGCCCATTCTTCCTGGCAGAACTGCTTTAGCTCGGTCGTATTCTTTGGACGTCTCATGTGTATGGGTCTCTTCAAGTCATTCTATAGAATCTCTATTGGGTTGAGGTCTGGGCTCTGATTCGGCCACTCCAAAAGGTGGATTTTGTTTTTCTGAAGCCGTTCTGTTGTGGACTTGCTCCGGTGTTTTGGGTCGTTGTCCTGTCGCATCACCCAACTTCTACACAGTTTCAGCAGACGTACAGACATTCTCACATTATCCTGAAGAATTGTCTGATGTACTTGGGAATTCATCTTCCTCTCAATGATTGCAAGCTGGCCAGGCCCTGATGCAGCAGAGCAGGCCCAAATCATGATGTTTCCTACACCGTACTTTACGGTTGGGATGTTTTCATGATGATATGCCGTGTCCTTTCTACGCCAGATGTAGTGCTGTGTGGTTTCTCCAAATAGTTCAATCTTAGTTTCATCAGTCCACAAAACATTTTACCCATACAGCTGTGGAGTGTTAGTGTGCTCTTTTGCAAACTTCAGGCGTGCAGCAATGTTCTTTTTAGTAAGCAGTGGCTTCCTTCGTGGTGTCCTGCCGTAGATACCCTGCTTGTTCAGTGTTTTACGTATTGTAGACTCGTGAACAGAGATGTTAGCCAGTTCCAATGATGCCTTCAAATCTTTGGCTGTCATTTGTTTCTTCACCTCATTGATGAGTCTTCGTTGTGCTCTTGGTGTAATTTTGACTGGACGCTCACTTCTTGGTAGAGTAGCAACAGTCCCAAAGTGTCTCCATTTGTAGAATGTTTGCCTAACTGTAGACTGGTGAATTTCTAAAGTCTTTGAAATCACTTTGTAACCCTTGCCAGCTTTATGTAAATCAACAATTCTTGATCGTAGATCCTCTGAAAGCTCTTTTTGGTGATGCATGGCTCACATGAGCGTGTGCTTCTTGGTGTGTGTGTGTATATATATATATATATATATATATATATATATATATATATATATATATAGGCTATGCATACAGTGCCCTCCACTAATATTGGCACCCTTGGTAAATATGAGCAAAGAAGAATTGTCTTTTATTGTTTAACATTTTGATCTTTTGTTAAAAAAAATTCACAAAGATTCTCTGCTCTCATGGATATCAAACAATTGCAAACACAACACAGGTTTATTATATTTATTACAGGTTTTTTTTTTAAATAATTGTAATAACAACAACAACAACAACAACAATAATAATAATATACATTATAGTATATTTTTAAATAAAAAATATACTATAATGCCTAATGAGGTTGTAGAATACATGGCGAGGGATCTGAGACGTTCCTCCATACAGAATTTCTCCAGATCCTTCACATTTCGAGGTCCATGCTGGTGGACTCTCCTCTTCAGTTCACCCCACAGGTTTTCTATGGGGTTCAGGTCAGGGGACTGGGAGGGTCATGGCAGGACCTTGGTTTTGTGGTCAGTAAACCATTTTTATGTTGATTTTGATGTAGGTTTTGGATCATTGTCCAAATATGTTTTTGATCATTGATTACCCCCAAATAAAGTACAGCTGTTCCTGTAGGACCTTCTTGCCAACATCCGACTGGAAAGAGCTTACAAAGTAGGTATGGGAACTCATTGTTGAAAAATATCAATCAGGAGAGGGTTACAAAAAGCCCTCAACTGTGGTTGTAGAGACCATGTTGAATGCTATAGCACCTTCCACAAGAAAATTATATGAGCTCAAGTGGCAACTTGTTGTCTTGTGGTGTGTGGAGTCAGCTAGACCCAGTAAACTGCACAATAGCTACAGTCCTGGAGTTCTCACAGGGATGTTTCTCAGCAGGATTGGCTCCTTCTATAATTACGATCTATGTGGCCGGCCACACCCTTATTGATGGAGGCTCTGTTGGGCAACATCCTCTAACATCATGGTTTATGCGGACTTTGCCTACCTTTCAGGGACCTTTCTGTGGTCCTGGAAGGTTTGTCAGGTGTCCCATCTGAGCCCTTAGGGTCCGTCTCAGAGAAGCTTCTAACTCTAAAGGTAGCTTTTCTGCTGGCCCAGACATCTCTCACGCGAGTGGGATAGCTACAAGCTCTCTTTGTTGGCCCTTCCTGCCTTGACTTTGTCCCTGGATTAGCCAAGACCTTCCTATATCCTAGGCTGGATTATATTGTAGCCGGTGGTGTTGCAGGCTTTCTGCCCTCCTCCATTCCTTACTCCGCAACAAGAAAAATTGCACCTACTGTGTCCAGTAAGGGCTCTCCTTACTTATGTCCACCGCTCCAGACAGTGGCGTAAGTCGGCACAGTTACTGGTCTGCTTTGGCAGCGACAGCAGTGATGATGCTGTGTCAAAACAGTCCATCACCAATTGGATAGTAGGAGCAGAATTGCTTCTGAAGTTGCTTCTTAATTCTCAATTAAGAGTGTGCCCGACAACTGCCTTCTCGCAGAATTAGAACTTGAATGCAGTTGTCGGACACACTCTTAATTGAGAACTGATTCAATGGGCCAACTTTAAATAAAAACTAAAATATAAGATTCAAAAAAGAAATAAAAATGTCTTGCAAAAAGCATACGTATCTAGTCAGAAGCTAAAAGGGCAGGTGCTTGAGTACCACCGGGGTCTATCTGTGCATGTGCATGTGCATGATTGGCTACGCAAAGTGTATTACTTTTCGCCCATAGACAGCTCTCTGGTCTTTATTTATGCTCATCTTTTTAACAACAAATGAAATCTTCACAGGTGAAACTGAAGGATAAACCAAGAGTAGGTGTTCAGAGCTATTTATTGTTCAAACAATCAATCTAACAGGACACAGCTGGGCAACAAGAAACACCTGTCAATCACATGTTCCAATATAATAGGAAATAAAAAGATGAAATGCTAAAATCACTTCCCGTATTCATCTTTTGATCTCAAACCCAACTGTCTTCAGTGTACAGCAAAAAAATAAAAAAATTAAAAAAATAAAAAAATAAAAAATTAATTGGACTTGCCATTCCAATAATTTTGGAGGGGACTATCCGTCTGTCTGTCTGTCTTTCTGTCTGTCTGGCCCACGATTCCACCGCCTTGACTTTTGGTTCTTGAGGGGTAATTGGGGAAAGTGGGCTAAGAGTTTATTAACTGTTGTAATATTTTGCTCATAGTGACCTCTGGTGGTGAGAAGTGGGATTGTCCGGTGATGCTGTTTTCTTGTAATAAAAGACTTTTATACAGATATACAGTAGCTTGTGCATTTTATGCATGAGGTAACTGTAAATGGAAGAATTTTCATTACAGCTGATTTTACAGAGCTATAGACTACTGCCATACGTACTGTTGTTTTCTATTCACCACATTGCTTCCAGATGTTAAGAAGATTTTGAGATCTCAGAAAAAAAAAACTTTCTTTAGAGTCTGTGTCTGCTATTAAAGACTCAGCAACAGCCATTGCCTTTGTCAAACTTAACACTTATTACGTGACTAATAATTCCATAAAAAAAAGTATCCGTTCTGTTAGGAGACCGGAAAAGAGTTTGTTCTACTAGGGGACCTCAAATCATGGGTTTTAGCCTGGACACATGAACTTACAGGGATAGACAGCTGTGACATGGACGGACAAGTTTGTAGGTGACATCACTGGTGCTGTAAAGGATCTTTTAGAAAGTTTGGATATACTAGTGTGTGAACTTTTGGCATCCATGTCCTACTCTGAAATCTTTGGTTGATAGCCAAATCTCCATGGGGAATGTCTTCACTTTGATAGAACTTGATCATTCCAAGGTCATGAATTAACAGTACAGTTAATTTAACACATCTAGATTTAGGTGTGGGATATTTTTTTTTGTCAGACACATTCTGAATGACAGTAGTATTTTGAGGACAGTAGGTGCCAGTGTTGCATAGAGTTCAAGTTCAAGTGGCTTTTCAAACATATACAGCTGGTGCAATACACAGTGAAACGAAACAATGTTCCTCCAGGACCATGGTGCTGCATAAAACAACACACTAACCACATGAGACAACATGGAACTAAATAAGATCTACACGTTTTCACATAAAGTGCACGTGCAAACGTGTGCTATCAACGCAGGACAGTACAATACTACTAAAACAGGACATTAGGCACAGTAGGTGACAGAGTAGCGCTGAACACTACACAGTTTTAGTGTGGAAGTGTCTGATATAACAGGTATTGCAGAAGATAGGTGCCAATAACATGGTATGACTTAGTATTCAGAAGATTAGCTCATATCAAATATGGACATAGCAGTTTTTGCAGTAGCAGCCATGTAAAGTGTATAATAGTGACAAGAAATTCAATAGTATATATTTTAAAAATACAGCAGCAGCAAAAATGCAACAGAGTCAATGCAGGAATGTGCCAATATTGCAGTGGGGGTGGGATGGTGTTCACTTCAGTGTGTGTGTGTGTGTGATTCAGTCCAGTTTCTGAGCATTGAGGAGTCTGAAGGCTTGAGGGAATACTTCGATACCTTTTTCCAGATGACAGGAGGGTGAAGAGTGTATGTGAGGGGTGTGTGGGGTTATCCACAATGCTGATGGCTTTGCAATTTCCGAACCAGACAGTGATGCAGCTGCTCAGGATGCTCTCAAGAGTTCCTCTGTAGAATGTTGTGAGGATGAGGGGTGGGAGATGGGCTTTTTTTTTTTTAGGCTTAGCAGAAAGTAGAGACGCTGCTGGGCTTTCCTCTCAGATCATTTACCGTATATATATTTTACACAGGCACACACACAAAAAAAGTCTGAAATGTGTGTACACAAGCTCTGATGCAGAAACTGGGATTTAGAAATAAGGCGTATATATTTACAGAAGCTTTGATGTGTAGAGCCATTACACACATTATTGCTCCAAATTAACTATTCGCCGTCAACAGTCTGTTTACTCCCCTGTCCGAATCAAATAATAAAAGTTATGTATTTATGTATGTAAACAGCTGTGAAGTAACATTCACGGATCTATTAATAAGGCTAGAGAATGGTGCACTGACTATGGCACAGTGGCATTTTTGGAATTGTTAGAAGACCGCGCCAACCGAACAAGATGATGAGAACGCAAACTTGCGCTCATTTCTTGTTTAACATGTATATAACAACTACGTTTAAAAATAAGTACTATCACAGAAATCAGCAATCTGGGCAGAACTTTAAAAAGATGAGGGTGGAAAAAAATGAGTGACAATACAAGAAGCACAACTTTTGACAAGCAGACCGAAAAAGGTATACAGAATAATACAGTACAGAGAATGTATTGGAGTGATAAGGATGATTCTTTTGACAGCTGGGTTTGAGATCGAAAGATAAATGTGAGACAAGAGATCAGAATTTCAGTTTCGTTTCCTGATGTTTATATCTAGATGTTTACACAAATTAGAACATGACAATTTTGGACACTTATTTGAGCTGTAAGCCGTAATCATCAAGATTAAAACAAAAAAAAAGCATTGAAGTATTTCACTTTATGTGTAATGAATGTAGAATATATGAAAGTTCCACATTTTTGAATGAAATTACAGAAGAAATTAACTTAGTTTTTTTTTTTGTTTTTTTTTTTTTGTTTTTTTTTTTAGATGCACCCGTATATTTGAGCAGATTTGATTCTATAATTCAATACACGCTCTGCTGCTTCATTGTTATACATGATGTGGCGCTATTTCTAAAATGCAAAAGACGTGAGCGTCATATCATTTTACTCTTAACGCTAGTATATTTGTCTGGTGTGAATATTAATATGCTAGGAACAGAAGTCATCTTTGACATGCCGGAGTGTTCTCGCAACACTTATGAAAACAACATATGCCGAACATTAAATTCTTTGATGAGCAAATTAAACAAATTGGTTATTAATACCCCCCAAAAAATAAATATTCTGTTGTCCATTTTTTCTTGGAATATACGCCATTTAGAATCCACCTTCGTTTTCTTTATAAGAGACATTTTTCACATACCCACGTTACGTTGGAAATACCCAAAGATTGTTTTAAATCGAATTCATAAAGCCAGGCAACGGGAAGAAAAAGATGAGTAGTTCGTTTCACATGGCCACCTTCAAGTCAGAGTGACTAGGCCTTGAGTGTGCAAAAAATGTGGAAACTTGATAACATTCACAAAAAAAGGTCCAACAGAGGTGTAGGTGTAAAATACAGAGTGGAGTCAAATATAAAGGAATATGTTCAGGAGAAATAAAAAAAAAAATAAGGTGATGTGATGTTTTGGTGTGAATTTTACTCTGGTGTATTACCAGGCATTCAGGTTCCTTGCCCTGATATTTTTAATGGCTAAACATAAGCACAAAATCTGACAAATATGCAGAACAAAAGAACAAACTTTTGGGAAGACTATGTAGGCGGAGAAGTATTTAACCCCCCCCATCATGCCATTGCATGATGCCATCATGAGGAAACGAGTACATGCATTAGTCAGTAAACTACAATGAAACCTGTTTTTCTTGTATTTTCTCATTTGTATGTTGCTTTGGATAATGTGTCTCATAATAGTAGCTGTAAATGAAACCTGTGGCATTTGGTAAAGACCTCAGTTTCTCTGTTTTTTTTAGTGTTCAGTGTAAATCGAGACCTGAATTTCTGTATTGCTGCTATGTCTATTTTTAAAACCAGCTTACAAACTGAATTGACGCAAATAGGTAGTTTTTTTTTTTTAATAATTCAGTCACACATATTCAGATTGTATTCAGTTTCAGGATTTCATTCAATATTCTCAGTATTTCCAGTTAGACAAACAGAACATCTCTCTCTCTCGCTCTCTCTCTTTAAATTTGCTTCCTGGTTACAAATTACAGCTACAGCTGCTTTAAACCTACAAATTTACACAACATGCACAATTGCACTAATTACTTGTTTAACAAATGAATTACCCATAATTACTTATGGTTAACTGCGGAACTGTAAGCACGTAGATCCGAGTCAAATGACAATTTGTACATTTTGCTGAATGACATCTACTCTAAGTAGTCTGGATCATTGTAGAAAAACAACAGTATTAATAATAATAATAATAATAATAATAATAATAATAATAATAATAATAATAATGTAAATTATTATTTGCTGCGGTCATCTTGAGACCTGTAAAAAGCTTTATTTGTGTGTACTATTATAAAGAGAACTTGAATGTATGAATTTACAGGGTTTTTTTTCTCAATTGCGTACATATTAAAACTAGAATAATTAACAAGATATCCATACGCTGGAATTCTGCTCTCAAACGATTGACGCAAACGGTCTCATTATTTTACTAGTGTACCTGTTGCTGTATTCCCTTATTTTGAACTGATCAATGCCATAGTTCACTGGATTTCTATGGATTTGCGTGAGTTTTAGTTACATGTAAGCAGCATGATTGACAGTGCATGTTTTATGTGCTTGATGGGAACAGGGCAAGGCTTCAAAATACAATGCTGAAGCATAAAAGGCATGTTGGCTGACAAGATGAAAATAAAAGCAGAAATGATGCCATGAACCATATCCATTTTCACTGTTCTGGGTTTTGGTATGAGGCATTAAGTCATGACAGATGCCTAGAAACAATACATACTGTAGATACTGTAGATAGAAACGACAATGTTGGTTATTTTCTTTGACAATTTGGTCAATAATCTTTCAGACGTTTGGATAAATTGCGCCGAAATTAAATAAATTGCATGTTTTCTCTTTTATATAATATCAATAAAGATATCAAAACCAAACATAAATATATTTCTTTCACTGTTTATGTCCACTCTTGACAACCGCATTATCTGAATCGTGAAAACTTTCAAGAAGTCCACAATCACAACTCCTCTCTTATCATCAAGAATTCATCGCCCTGTGTGTTTACAGAGTAAATCATTTTACAGGGGCTTGGAGCAGGTCACCAAGTGAATATCCGTTTTCACTTTCAAAATAAAATTACTCAACACTCCACTTACCCCCCCCCCCTTTTTTTATTGGCACACAACTATTTTTTTTCCCTCTTCATGGGAACTCTTGATTAGATTCTGAGTTCTAGTGAACTTTATTCTCATGAGAAAATGCTCATTCATGCAGACATGATGTGTTTTACCGTATTACGTTAGAAGCTTCAAATGCTTTCTTATTTATTACTTATAATCGAGGCCAGAAGTTTACATACACCGAGGTTAATGATATACAATCTCCACTTTTTTTCCACAACTCCACACGTCGTGATACCATAATTAGAGCATCTACTTTGTTTGAATCAGAGCTCATTTCAAAACAAACGATTATAGACAGCTTTAATTCACTGTATCAGAATTCTAGTGGGTCAAAAGTTTACATACACCAAGCTGACGATCTCTTTAAACAGTCTGGAAGATTTCACAGATGGTGTAATAACTTTTAGAATGTTCTGATTGGACAAATTTCACACTGTAATTAGAAGATAATTGGTAATTCAGTACATTCTTGCCCTTGATACCAACACACAACTCAGCCAAGACCTCAGCAAAAAATAAAAATAAAAAGAAATGATATATTTTGTGGACCTAAACAAGCCTGGTTGCTAGGAACAGGAGTCATCTTTGACATGCCGGAGTGTTCTCGCAGCACTTATGAAAACAACATATGACTCATGGTTGATTTATAAAAACAATTGACTGTTTTTTTTTTTTTTTTGGGTCGTATCAATCTCAGTCAGTCCCTCATGAGAAGTCTCATCATATGATGGCTTTTGGATGCCAGTAAATAAAATATTTTAAAAACTTCTAAAAGAAAAAAAAAAAAAAAAAAAGCCATTGGCGTGAGAGCATTCTCCTGGCTATTGACTCACTGGATTAGTTTTTAGAGCAGTGACCTTCATGTTTCAGAAGCAAAGGCATGGCGTTCTCGTTTTAGAGAAAAGAGCATAGACTTACACATCTATTGATATTATAAAGCCATTAAATCCCCAAGTTTCAAAACAGCACCACTTATTTGTTTAACAGCTTTATTCTAAATCAGGGCAGCGGTGGTCAGTGGTTAAAGGTGTTTGGGCTACTGCTCAGAAGGTCGTGAGTTCAATCCCCAACACTGCCAAGCTGCCGCTGTTGGGCCCTTGAGCGAGGCCCTTAACCCTCAAATGCTCAGTTGTATAAATGAGATAAATGTAAGTCGCTCTGGATAAGGGCGTCTGCCAAATACCATAAATGTAATGTAAATCAGGGCTGGGGAACTCATTTGGGGTACACCTTGGCTAAAATATCCCCTTAGGTGGGCCGAGAACAATCAGACCAGTTAAAATTGACGCGTATTTATCACCCAAAATGGAATTCTGAGGTAAATTTTCATATAACAGGCAGGATTAGGCTAAGACACAACATGAAGGATAAAACTGATACAAGACCAGACCTATGATTTCACCACATCACATTGAAACTGTAATTCAAAAGTACTTCATCCTCAATTTTAATGAAATGTTCATTTGAAAGTCAAGACGTATTGACATGACAAGTCACTTACCTTATCTGTCCGTGCCTGGCCCGTATACCATCTGTGCTTCTTCGCAGGATATGTATCGTAATGCTGCCGAACATTAAATTCTTTGAGGAGCAAATTAAACAAATTGGTTATTAATTTTTTTTCCCCCAAGAAGAAATATTTTGTTGTCCATTTTTCTTGGAATATACACCATTCAGAATCCACCTTCCTTTTCTTCATAAGAGACATTTTTCACATACAATGTTTTCACCTTACGTTGGAAATACCCAAAGATTACAAGTGACCATTAGCAACAGTAGGACGCCGACAAGAGGATAAGACAACTGCATTACATTTACGTTACTTGGCCTATGGGACACATGGAATCATCAAGTATATTTTAAACCGAATTCATAAAGCCAGGCAAAAGGAAGAAAAAGATGAGTAGTTCGTTTCACATGGCCACCTTCAAGTCAGAGTGTCTAGGCCTTGAGTGTGCAAAAAATGTGGAAACTTGATAACATTCACAAAAAAAGGTCCAACAGAGGTGCAGGTGTAAAATACAGAGTGGAGTCAAATATAAAGGAATATGTTCAGGAGAAACAAAAAAAAAATAAGGTGATGTGATGTTTTGGTGTGAATTTTACTCTGGTGTATTACCAGGCATTCAGGTTCCTTGCCCTGATATTTTTAATGGCTAAACATAAGCACAAAATCTGACAAATATGCAGAACAAAAGAACAAACTTTTGGGAAGACTATGTAGGCGGAGAAGTATTTAACCCCCCCCATCATGCCATTGCATGATGCCATCATGAGGAAACGAGTACATGCATTAGTCAGTAAACTACAATGAAACCTGTTTTGCTTGTATTTTCTCATTTGTATGTTGCTTTGGATAATGTGTCTCATAATAGTAGCTGTAAATGAAACCTGTGGCATTTGGTAAAGACCTCAGTTTCTCTGTTTTTTTTAGTGTTCAGTGTAAATCGAGACCTGAATTTCTGTATTGCTGCTATGTCTATTTTTAAAACCAGCTTACAAACTGAATTGACGCAAATAGGTAGTTTTTTTTTTTTTAATAATTCAGTCACACATATTCAGATTGTATTCAGTTTCAGGATTTCATTCAATATTCTCAGTATTTCCAGTTAGACAAACAGAACATCTCGCTCTCTCTCTTTAAATTTGCTTCCTGGTTACAAATTACAGCTACAGCTGCTTTAAACCTACAAATTTACACAACATGCACAATTGCACTAATTACTTGTTTAACAAATGAATTACCCATAATTACTTATGGTTAACTGCGGAACTGTAAGCACGTAGATCCGAGTCAAATGACAATTTGTACATTTTGCTGAATGACATCTACTCTAAGTAGTCTGGATCATTGTAGAAAAACAACAGTATTAATAATAATAATAATAATAATAATAATAATAATGTAAATTATTATTTGCTGTGGTCATCTTCAGACCTGTAAAAAGCTTTATTTGTGTGTACTATTATAAAGAGAACTTGAATGTATGAATTTACAGGGTTTTTTTCTCAATTGCGTACATATTAAAACTAGAATAATTAACAAGATATCCATACGCTGGAATTCTGCTCTCAAACGATTGATGCAAATGGTCTCATTATTTTACTAGTGTACCTGTTGCTGTATTCCCTTATTTTGAACTGATCAATGCTATAGTTCCCTGGATTGTTAATGGATTTGCGTGAGTTTTAGTTACATGTACATTTTATTGTGCATTTGACGAGTCTTTTTGCAGTTTCATTTCTGTGCATCTATATTTACCCTGCTTCAGCAAGTTATTCTTGATCTTAGTCTTCATAATAAGCAGCATGATTGACAGTGCATGTCTTATGTGCTTCATGGGAACAGGGCAAGGCTTCAAAATACAATGCTGAAGCATGAAAGGCATGTTGGCTGACAAGATGAAAATAAAATAAAAAATGATGCCATGAACCATGTCCATTTTCACTGTTCTGGGTTTTGGTATGAGGCATTAAGTCATGACAGATGCCTAGAAACAATACATACTGTAGATACTGTACATAGAAATTACAATGTTGGTTATTTTCTTTGACAATTTGGTCAATAATCTTTCAGACGTTTGGATAAATTGCGCCGAAATTAAATAAATTGCATGTTTTCTCTTTTATATAATATCAATAAAGATATCAAAACCAAACATAAATATATTTCTTTCACTGTTTATGTCCACTCTTGACAACCGCATTATCTGAAGTTCACAATCACACCATGTCAAATATACATGAAAAGCTTGTTTCCTGATATATACACAGTACAATTTCCTGTATAGACCTCACTAAATAGAGCACACACACATTAAACCACACTGCATTTTGAAAAGCCTTTTTAGATCCTACATTCATTAAAAACATGAACTTACAGAGGAATTTCCCAAAATGTTGATAACTGTTTGATTTATGTTAGGTTTTTATCCAGAGGGGGGAACCCTCCAAAATCCTAACCACACACACATAACACAACTCTCAAAAGAGACCAATACCATCAAGTGAGCATCCCTGCAAATGAAAACGAATCTTTTTTTGCAGTTTAAATATTTAAATTTCAAATGAAATATATTTGAGCCCTGTTTTAGTGCGCTCATACGTACTTATGCTTGTTTGCTTGGCAGTGCACCATTTTTTAAATGGAAATTTTTCTAGCAATTTTGTTTCCTTTTATTTAATATATTTGTGTTCACTCTAATTGTTCAAATGTTCTCTTTTGTTTGCTTCATAAATGCTGTTTTGTAAATATGATTTTTACTTGTAATGATGTAATCATAATTAAATGACTATTTCTATTATTATTATTATTGTGTACAACAACAACAACAACAACGATAATAATAATAATAATAATAGTAATAATAATAATAATAATTAGAATTTACATTTTCTGAAGAAAACGTGAGTGGTGATGCAGCTGCACATGCTAGCCATTAGTGGGAGCTACATGTGTGCATGAGTTTGTTGAAGCATAACAAATTTGACATATATCGGTATCTGTAATGACTGTATTTAACGTGCGTTTTTTAAAAAATTATAGGCTTTATGGCAGTCCGAATTCTCATACCGCGATTCGCTGAGTGTTTTAATATGTCACATGTCTACGTTGAGGTTGTTTTGTGATTCCACTTATTTTCGGGGTTCCTGTACATCGCGATGTCATGTGACTTTCATGCGACGTCACTAGAATACGCATAATGCAATTCTCCTCATTGAGGCAAGTGTTTTTACATGTAACATGCCTGTGTTGAGGTAGTTTTGTGATTCCACTCATTTTCAGGGTTAACTAACGTCATGTGACATCACGTGATGTCACTAGAATACACATGATGCAATTATCCTCATTAAGCTGAGTGTTTTGATATGTCACATGCCTATGTTGGGGTACTTTTGTAATTCCACTTATTTTGGGGGTTAACGTGCATGTGACGTCACTAGAATACCCATTCACGTCTAGGGTCACGTTGCCAGAGTAAGGAACCAGGAATGTAACATGTTGCCATTACTGTCAAAGCTGAACACCAGCCTGTTATTTTGCAGTTTTGGTCGTTGAGGTGGAGAACATCTACAGAATATCCAGCCTCAAAAAGCTGACAGCGAGACAGAGACAGTGATCCATTACTGCCTGAACATGTCTCAAGGGCATCTGCCGGGAAAATGGAGCCAACAGGCAGAAAATTTCTTCCACTCAAAATGCTACATTTGGCGGAAACACTGCTCAGCACCCTTAAAACACCATCCACACCGTGAAGCACGGTAGTTGGGGCATTATGTTGAGAGTTATCCTTGGACTCCTTGGTTGCATTGCTGACTAAGCCCCTCTTTACCCGGTCACTGACCTTTCCAGAACTTGTTTTGATAGCTCCTTGGATATAACAAACTCTAGGTTACTCTAGGTTCTTTCAGGAACAGGTGTATTCTTATTGAGATCACGTCACACACAGGTTCATTCCATTCAACAAATTATGCGATTCTGGTGGTCTCTGGTTGCCCAGAACTAATTAAGGGGTTAAACATTTTACAAACATGTTACTCAACCAAGCCTGCGATTGGTCATTACAAATGAGGTGTGCCCGAGCCGATTCATTAAAAGATGTATCATTTCAACTTCCTCCTGTAGTTGTGAAATTTTTTATTATCATGAAATTTTAATAGCACCACCTGCAGTACCGGAGAACTCATTTTGTCAGAAGGTGGTTTCTTCTTTGCTCAACTCTCATAGACCTTGTCACCGCAGTAAGTATGATGAGGCCTTGTTCCTAACAGTAAATTTGTGCAAAAAACTGCATTTTGGCGTGTACATAGGATGTTACTTTCGTATGCTACAGTGATGTTGGAGATGAACTGACTATAAAATACCATACCATACCAAAAAATATACCATAAATGCTTGGGTTTGGCTTTGGATTGTTTTCCCCACAGGCACAGCCAGAAGCTCCGTAGATCTGCCTACGGACTTCATCCCAAGATCAGTTCAGCATCTGACAGGATGCTACAAAGCGAGACAAGCAGACAGACGCTCACATTACCAAACTGTGGATGTAATCCGCGCACATTTTTATATGCACATGCTAGGAGTTAAACTCTACCTGGTAGTGTTATTATCTCTGTGTAAAAAAACCAAAACAAAAAAACCCCCCAGAGAACAACAGAGAGGGAAAAGAGCGATATAGATTAATAATTCACATCCATAAAAACATATCAGCTCTAATATTTTGGATTGAGAAGGACCGTATATTCCCATTACACTTTTCACAACATTATGTATATACTGTATACACGCCACCAGTTAAATGTCCCCAGTTGTATTCTGATATTTAATATCTAATATTTTGAATGGTGATCTAATGGGTGGATGCAATGTTCACACATTTATCTATATACAGGTCAACGCAGTCAGCGATCTCCAGTTCCCAACACAAACCACGGCCTACAGGCATTTTCACCCCAGAGTATACTTCCCAGAACTGATACACTTAGTCATCGGAATGTTGACTGAGCACACGAGCAGCCTTTAAATAGATACTTCCACTCACTCACAGTTTACAAAGTATACACCCAGTTTACTTTTTTTTATGATGTTACCAAGCCTGTTTTTGCTTGCCTTCGATATCCTGGTATGAACTGTAAATTGTTCCCTGTTTTACGTGTTCTTCCATGCCTTGCATATCCTGTTTATTGATCAGCTGACCCAAGCCTGTTTTTGCCTTTGATTCTGCCTGGTGTTTTTTGGATTGTCTTCCATTAAAGCTGTGCCACATGCAATCTGCAACTGCATTCGTCTCAGCCTCCATTATATATATATATATATATATATATATATATATATATATATATATATATATATATATATATATATATATATTAGTTGTAAATTAGGTTTTTTAAAAAATATTTTATTTGGAAATTGTGACCGTAATGAAATTCTTTGTGAATGAATAATATTCTTCAATGCGGTGCCATTAAAGAAAGACATGGGTGACAGTAACAACACTTTAGACACGCCAATAAGCCTACCATGCATGTCTTTGGACTGGGGGAGGAAACCAGAGTACCCGGAGAAAACCCCCACAGCACAGGGAGAACATGCAAACTCCGCACACACAGGGCCCCGGTGGGAATCGAACCCTGGACGTGTGAGGCAAACGTGCTAACCACTAAGCCACCGTGCGCCCTACAATGATAAATTATTCTCTTAAATACTTTTTGTTTTGTGAAAATAATTTGACAGGATGATTGAAAGGTGTCACTTCAACGAGACATCGAAATTTCCACAAGAAAAACTAGAAATTCGAGTCAATTTATCATTTATAGTGCATGGAGGGAAACTGGTTAAATTGGCTACTCATTGTTCTGAACTTTGACCCTGGAAGCACTTGACTTTTTCCTTTTTAAAAAAACAACTTTGTATTTGCTCTTCTGGTTTGCTCTCACCTCCTCTCTACAGACAGCTCCCACACAGACAAATAAAACACCCGTTTTGACTGCAACCTGTCTCTTGTGGGTCTGTGCTCCGCCCTCCCCCGGGCTAATTCCCCAACACTGGTGGAGGATGCAGGCATAGAGTACAGACTCGCCTACAAACAAGCAAAAAAAAAAAAAAAAAAAAAAAAAAAAAACGGGAGAGAGAGAAAAATAAATCCGAACCAAAAAAAAAATAAATTAAAAAAATTAAAAAACCCATGGACCCCGCACTGAAACACCTGCTGGAGACTAGCATCCAGCAGCAAGCAGTGACACAGCAGCTCGCCGAAAGCCTTCAGGTCGCAACCCAGACGCTGATTGGCCTGAGGACTGAGACTCCCGCCACCTCCATACCCCTCCCCGACCCGGGACGCGAGATCCGCCGCCTGCTTCCCCCCCTCGCCCCCGAAGAAGATCTTGAGGCGTACTTCGAGGCCTTCGAGGGTATTGCCCGCTGGGAGGGATGGGACCATGACGACTGGCCTCGCGCCCTCGGCCCACTGCTCACGGGTGAGGCACGCACGGCCTACTATACCCTTGAGCCGGAGGAGGCTGCCGACTACGCGGCAATGAAGGAGGGAGTCCTGGCATGGTGTGGGCGAACCCCCTACCAGGCAGCGACAGTGTCCCATCACTGGGCTTATTGACCGGGGGCCCGACCATGCGGCCAGCTGAACACCCTCATTCGGATAACCAAAAGGTGGCTCCGGCCGGATTGGCATACCGCCGCGGAGGTGGCAGAAAAAGTGGCCACAGACTGTTTCCTGAGGTCCTTGCCCCACACAGAACGCCAGGCCGTAGGGGCGCAAGCACCGACAACACCCCAGGAGCTCCTAACCGCCCTTGAGCGAACCATGGCCACCCTTGAGCTCGGCCAAGGTGAGCAGCGGCTCCCCGACATGCCCTTTGGTGCCCCTGGCCCCCGGCCTGACCGCCAGCCCCGTCCCGGCACCTGGAGGGCTCGCCAGAGATCACCCGTTCGTGTAACCCCCGTGGACGAGCCCATGCCTACGGAGCCAGAGATGGAACCTGCCCGGCCGCTTCCAAAGCCATGGTTAGCGTGCTGCGCCCTCCATCTACAACAGCCGCCGGAGGCCCCCCACCCTGACGGTGTGGGTCGAGGGGAACCCGGTCACCGCCCTGCTGGACACCGGGAGCACGCTGACCCTCGCCCAGCCCTCCATTCTACCCAAAGGGCGTTGCCCGGGGGGGGGTTCTCACCATAAGCTGCGTCCATGGGGACACCCGGGAAGTTCCCGCAGCCGAGGTCCAGATCCGGGGCAAAGCCGGGGTCTGGCCCCTCCAGGTGGGCCTGATCCCCGAGCTCCCGGTGCCCCTGCTCCTTGGAAGGGACTGGCCAGGATTCCCGATGGGCCCGGCAGCCGAGTCCAGCAGGCCGCGGCGACGCACGAAGAGGACCCGGGCCCGGCAGGCCTACCTGGCCCAGGACGACGGAGACCCCACCACGGAAGGTAAGGCCCCCCAACACACTAACCCTCTGTGTTCTGTCTTTCACCAGGTGAACCGGGAGGGGAAGTTTGGACGGGAGCAGAAGGAGGACAACCGCCTGAAGCACTGCTGGGCCCAGGTGCGAGTGATAGAGGGAGTCGACCAGAGCCCTGACCTGAGACTCCCTACCTCGTACTTTCTCGTCCGGAGCGGTCTCCTCTATCAGCGGGCGTGCCGCCGCGGGGAGCAGGTGGACCTACTGGTGGTGCCCAAACCAAAGACTCCAACCGTAATGCATCTGGCTCATACCCATCCCCTCGGCGGCCACCTGGGGCCACGAAACACCCTGGAGAAGCTGAGGGATTGCTTTGTGTGGCCCAGGATGGATGCGGAGGTCCGGGCCTTCTGCCAGCAATGCCCGCAGTGCCAGTGCACTGCCCCACGGAGGCCCCCCCCCCGGTGCCCCTTATCCCTCTGCCCATTATCAGTGTCCCGTTCGAGCGAGTGGGCATGGACCTCGTGGGCCCCCTTCCCAAGTTTGCCGGGGCCATGAGTACATCCTGGTCATTGTTGACTACGCCACCCGGTACCCCGAGGCGGTGCCGCTGCGCAAAGCCACCTCCCAGAACATCGCCAGGGAGCTGGTACTCCTGTTCAGTCGGGTGGGGATTCCAAAGGACGTGCTGACCGACCAAGGTACGCCTTTTGTGTCTAAATTAATGTCCGATCTGTGTTGACTGTTACAGGTGAAGCACCTTAAGACGTCGGTCTACCACCCGCAAACCGACGGGCTGGTTGAGCGGTTCAACCAGACGCTCAAACGGATGCTGCGCCGGGTGGTGGACGAGAAGGGGAGGAACTGGGACCTCCTCCTCCCCTACGTGCTTTTTGTCGTCCGAGAGTGCCCCCAGGCATCCACGGGCTTCACCCCCTTTGAGCTCCTGTTTGGACGGCGCCCGCGGGGACTGTTGGACGTGGCCCGTGAAGCCTGGGAGGAGCAACCGTCCCCCTTCCGCTCAGTCATCGAATATGTGCAGGAGATGCAAGCGAGGATCGACCAGGTAGCTCCAATAGTCCAGGAGCACATGTGCGCCACGCAGGAGGAGCAGCGAAGGGTATACAACCGCCTAGCACAACCCCGAGAATTCCAGCCGGGGGATCGAGTCCTCCTGTTAGTGCCCAGCAGCGCCTGTAAGTTCCTGGCCCGGTGGCAAGGCCTGTATACAGTCCTCGAGCGCCAGGGCCCTGTCAACTACCGCCTGCAACAGCCCGGTAAGCGCACGGAGGAGAAGCTCTACCACGTGAACCTTCTAAAGAAGTGGGTGGAACCGGCCCCGGTAGTGTCGGCGTACGCGGCCAGGGACACAGACCATGGCGAGCGTACCTTGGTCGGTTTGGGGGAGGACCTTACCCCCGCCCAGAGACAGGAGCTCACTGAGTTGGTAGACCAATTCTCTGATGTGTTTTCGGCCTCCCCAGGGATGACACAGCTGGTCCACCACGAGATCAAAACTCCTCCCGGCGTAGTGGTGAGACAAAGGCCCTACCGTGTTCCAGAGGCCCGATGCAAAGCCATCGAGGAAGAAATTGGCCGAATGCTGCAGGATCACATCATAGAGGAGTCCAGCAGCCCCTGGTCCAGCCCCATCGTCGTCGTGCCGAAGCCGGACGGGAGCATGCGGCTTTGCAACGACTTCCGGAAGCTGAACCACGTATCGGAGTTCGACAGCTATCTCCTCCCCCGAGTGGACAACCTCGTGGAGAGACTGGGGAGAGCCCGGTTCATATCTACCTCGGACCTGACCAAAGGCTACTGGCAAGTTGCGCTAGCGCCGGACGCAAGACCTAAGACGGCCTTTAGCATGGCCACCGGCCACTGGCAGTACCGGGTTCTCCCCTTTGGACTACATGGGGCACCCGCAACGTTCCAGAGGTTGATGGACATCCTCCTGCGGCCCCACCGCATGTTTGCAGCTGCCTACCTGGATGACATAGTCATCCACTCCTCCACATGGGCCGACCACCTGTTTCATCTAGGGGAGGTCCTGAAGGCGCTCCGGGAGGCCGGCCTGACAGCCAACCCCAAGAAATGCCACCTAGGGCTGACTGAGGCCCAGTACCTGGGATACCGCATTGGCCGGGGGATGCTGAAGCCACAGACAAAGAAAATCGAGGCCGTAAAGGACTACCCTCGACCCACATCGAAGAAACAGGTACGTGCCTTCTTGGGGTTGGCGGGGTACTACCGGAGGTTCGTGCCTAACTTCTCTGCTGTAGCTTCCCCCCTCTCAGATCTCACAAAGAAGGGCCAGCCAGACCGGGTTAGGTGGTCAGCCGACGCAGAGAGGGCCTTCCAAGCCCTGAAAGGTGCCCTCACCAGCGCGCCGGTACTGCGCAACCCGGACTATGCCCTCCCATTCACGGTGCACACCGATGCGTCCAAGACCGGGCTTGGCGCCGTCCTATCGCAAAACTTCGATGGAGAAGAACAACCGGTCCTCTATATCAGCCGGAAGTTGTCCCCCGCTGAGAGGAAATACGCAGCCATCGAGCGAGAGGCCCTGGCAATAAAATGGGCCATCGAGGAGCTGCGGTACTAGCTGGCTGGCCGGCACTTCGTCCTCGTAACGGACCACGCCCCCCTACAGTGGATGGCCAAGGCCAAAGACACAAACGCCCGGGTAACCTGCTGGTTCCTCGCCTTACAGGACTTCTCGTATCAGGTTCAGCACCGGGCGGGGGCCCAACATGGTAATGCAGATGGGCTCTCGCGGCGAGACGCACTCTGGGCCCACCACCGAGCGGCAGTAGGCTCGGAGCTGAGGGGGGGTACTGTCGCGACGGACCGACAGCCGGCGCACATAATAAGAAAGTCGCTCCTTCCCCGACTGCCGCACCGGCACAAAGCGGACAGCCTCGTGCCAAACACACCATCAGCCAGAAGGACCGTCACGGTGGGGTGGGACCGTCGACGCTACACCGGCCAGCGATTGGGGAGTCCGTCGGGGAAATTCCACCACTCAGGCGACGGCGGAAGAGGATAAAAGGACGCGCTTCCGCCCGTGCGAGGAGAACGGCTAAGAGACAGACTCCATGCGCGCTCTTCAGCTGCATAGAGGCACGCCAACCTTTAGCACGACGGTATCCTCTCGCTAATCTTTTTCTCTCGCTCTCTCTCCTTCTCTCCCCGAAGGTGCGAGTGCAGACGAGACCGCTGGGTGGTGAGATCGCGTTCGACGGTGGATGACGGCACGGGAAACCCACGCACACGTCTCGGGAACCCCGACACGCCCTCGAGAACGTCACAACGCCAGCCACACCCCCACAAAACCCCTCACACTCACACACCCTCACCTCCTAACTACAGACAGCTCCCACACAGACAAATAAAACACTCGTTTTGACTGCAACCTGTCTCTTGTGGGTCTGTGCTCTGCCCTCCCCCTGGCTAATTCCCCTACAATATTTATTGCTATTTATTATTTTGTGGCTCCTTCCTGTGTAAATAATGTTTGTTTTAGTTTTAATGTGATGCTGCTTGTGAGATTCACAACTAATTTAATTGTCAAAAACGTTTCATCACCATAAAGATTTATTTTAGGTAATGGAATAGATTATAAGCAGATCAGGCTGGACCACATGGATGCAGGTGCTCTGATGTTCTCATGAGAATGATCTTCAAATGAAATACAACATAAAACAAAGGCAACCTGAGTAAATACACACTACAGTTTTTCAAATTAATTAATATTTATTTATTCAAGTAAAAAAAAACAAACAAGTTAATCAGTCACCCTGGCCCGCTAGCCACTGAAGTGCCACTTGACGCCCCTCCTGATCTGTTAGACACTGACGGCCAGCCGGCATACCTGACAAAGAACATCCTTTACTCCAGGCGCAGAACGGTTAAGCTAGAATACCTCATTGTATGGGAGAGATTCGGGCCAGAGGAACAGTGCTGGGTGCCTTCACAAGACATACTACATCCTAATCTATGTAGGGATTTTCATGCCCTACATAACTTCCAGGACCACAACCCCAGGGCAAACCCAGAAAGAACTCTGCTCCCAGAGTGAGCCCTTGGGGGACAAAAAGCTAAGCTTTTCACTTACTGAAGACAAAACTGAAGTCAGAAAAACCCACAAACAAGCAGCAACTGAAGGCAGATGCCGTAAAAGGCCTGGCAAAGCATCTCAAGGGTGGAGACTCAGCATTTGGTCATGTCCATGGATTCCAGATTTGAGGCAGTGATTGACTGCAAATGACTTGCATCCAAGTAAATAATCCTAATATTTATAATTATGTTAGTTTGTCCAATTACTTTTGAGCCTGTGAAAATGGAGGGACCACGTAGATGCAATATTTTTGTTAAACCCATTGGATTAAAGCTGAAAGTCCTCACTTCACTTACATCTTGATTGCTTCATTTCAAATCCATTGTGGTGGTGTACAGAGGCAAAATGACAAAAATTGTGGCACCGTCCAAATACTTATGAACCTGAGTTAGCCCTTAAGCTCTTGCAATATGTATCAGCTCAAATGCAGTTGTTTTTCCCCCCCGAAGTGTTTCATTTTGATTAATGCTGTTGTGTTACAGTGCAATTTTAACACAAACTTTATTTATTTTTAAATCATGAATTATATTGTAATAATAACCATACTAAGAATAAGATGCTTGAGAGATTTATTATCAATGATTAGATAGAAAAATAAAGGCAGTACAGAAAATAATTCATTAACATTTTTAATGATAAGAAAGCATATTTGAAATCACATATGCAACTTTTCAGGATATTTATTAACTATACCTGTAATATAACTTTAACACCATTTGCCTTCATGATTATAATTTTTTTAAATGCAAAGCAGTACTTTGATTAGTTCTAGAATAAAACGGAAGAAGAAAAAAGTAGTACTGTTACATCAACTGTAAACAGATCAGAATCCCATGCTAATTGCAGCTGAGTCGTAGACATCTACAGATCGGCGTCTTCTGAGCAATTGTCCATCGCATGGCTGAGAGAGGAAATGAGAGGAGATATTGCATGAAACACAAATGTATAACACAATTGCACAGGTTTGCTAATTATTCCAAAGCATCAAAGCATCCAAAGCATGTTGGAAAACATACCTGTGCACAGTTGCCTGACTCCAGCAGACAGAGATGGACCTGGCAGTGCAGGTAGATCTGGTTAGGGAAACTGGTGAATGTGAACATCCTGAAGGAGAAGTGGCTGGATGTTGAGACACCGTTCTGCAACACCGCCACCGTGCCGTCTGCGGGGTTTGGACAACTAGAGAGAGAGAAAGAAAGAGAGTGTAGTCGTCTCATGTCACACTTAGCGCATATGTGATTTGTACCCAAGATTTGTTTATTTTTCTGTGTGAGTTTTATACATTATTCACTGATTCATGTTACTTGTGTTTACTTCAATTCACATATGCAAACTCCAGGTATAAAATGGTGATGATCCCATGTTCAATGAACATGGCTTTTCCATAATGGATTTGAAAGCCACAGTCACATTTGAATTTTTTTCTCTTACTCATTAACGATCAGGTCCCAGCGGATGTAATAGTCGATCTGGTTGACGGGCGTGGCCCAGCAGCTGTCCAGCACAAGGCCAATCTGATTGCTGTTAAACTGATCCACTTGCACAGCTACATATATCTGTTGGTTCACTTCTAGGGTCACACTGCCAGAGTATGGAACCTGGAATGAAGCATCGGGATACGGGATCATGCTGATCTGATATGAGCCCTCAGTAGACAGTTCCTTGCTTAATACACTGTGAAGGGAATAAAAAAGAGGGAAGAAGCATAAGGGGAAAAGCAGAATATAGAGGGGAAAAAAGCTAAGAATAAATTAATAATAAAGTAACTATAAAATATTAATAAAAATAGTAATAATCGATTGTGTACAGCAGAGTATTGTACCTTGGAGTAGATATAAACTAAATATTTTATACGAATTGAAATAAAAGCTCACTAAACAATGAAAAGTCAAATGTACAGATACAAAAAAATTAAAAATAAATCAAATCTAAAGTAAAAAGATGTTAAATGGGTGTTAAAATGGGAGTTTGTGAGTATAATATAAGCAGCAAAAGCAGCCTCACCACTCCAGAAGGTTTGGTGGAAAAAAACAAACATTGAAAATGAATTTTTGACAGTGCTGCTAGATTTATACGTTTTAGAAGCTTCGATGGCCATGGGCATGGAGATGCTCTGGATGAGTGGATACACGCAGGAAAAGGCGATATTTATCCCTCCAACATGACTGATCACACCCATTCCGTCGGTCGATCCAACGTTGTTCTTGAAGATGATGTGCGTGCCGTTATTCTAAAGAAACACAAAC
Organism: Ictalurus furcatus; assembly: GCF_023375685.1. Lineage (NCBI taxonomy): Eukaryota > Metazoa > Chordata > Actinopteri > Siluriformes > Ictaluridae > Ictalurus > Ictalurus furcatus. The sequence continues at coordinate 1,784,178 of NC_071267.1, forward strand.
AGATTTACAGAAATTAGGAAATCATAGGAACTTTCTAAGTATTGAGTTTCTGTGTTGCATAATTACATCATAAAAGTATAATTTATCTAAATTTAATACTTAGACCAGCCAGTGAACTGAAATAGAAAACATTGCCTTTTACTCCTCTAAGACACTAAGTGCTCAATTTTCCCCTTGAACACAAAACACAAAACATAATTCAGAGGGTAATGCAGGCGTGTAACTGCTTTTATTAGGCACAAGCTAAACTATTATGTTTGCACATTCTTGATATTTTCATGGTCATAAATTAATTAAAGGTAATGTGACATTTGAAATTTGCCAGTGCAAATTTGCCAGGTTCTACAGAGGTGCTGAAATCTGGGAGAGGTATGAGACACCACCGAATAAACTTTCCCACTCATCGAGATGATGTTCCTCACCAGCCTAAGGAGCAGGCCAAAGACTGATGGTCAAAGACTACTAAGACTACTACTACTCCAACAGCAGTGATTCCATCTGTGGCCATGCCAGCCAGTATACATGTGATACTCATGACGCTCATGTCCTCATGAAGATCCACAGGCCTTCGTCGAGCTCTCCAAGTGTGCAGCAGCTGCATGTGGGTGGCTTAAGTGGTTATTTCGCTTCCTCCCCTTGCTGTTAGGAAGGCAAAAGCACAAAGAAGGTGGTGCTGCAGTTGGTCGACAAGACTCCAGAAGAACATCGGTGACGCTTCCAGACCTTACAACTCATGGAGTTCACTGTTCATCTTCATGCAGCAGCTTAATTACTACAGACATGGACGAGGAAGCTGTTTGCCAAGTAGGGGGACCTTGAGGGCACCCTCGAGCTGGTTGTGCTAGAGTGCAGAGTGGGTCGAGTGCCACTGCCTGGTGTCACTCGACAAAGCCATCCATCTGGCAGCGTCCCCTGCTCCATCTCTTTCCACACATGTGGTATCTCCCATACTCACGAGGACCATAGCAATGCCTGGGCACGTATGTTTGTGTTGTGGGGAAGCCAGGGATTTCCAGGACCAGTGTTCCTTTATAAAAGGAACACTGGTCTGGATCCCTGATGTGCCTCAGACCTTCCCTGATTGAGTTGGAATGTGCTGTGTGAATATCCAAGGGAATACATATCAAGGCTGGGTGGACTTGGGTTGTAACCAGACCTCAATCTACAATCCTTAATACACCGTAATCAAGCTTGTTTTAATGCGAATCTGTATTTTGGCTTGATCAAGGTTTTAGGGTTTTGGCACCCCTCAGTTCAGTGTTGCAGCCTGGTGAATTTGCACATGTTTTTTACTCTCCATGCCAGTCCTGCTCTTTAATAGCACTTAACGAGGCACTGTCTGTAAGTAAAGATTGTTTACTTAAAACTGATGTTTCCTTTCATTTAATATGTTTAAAAGGATTTCAGAAAAGCGGTAATTGTTTTATATGCATTGCTGAGAGCACAATGTGCTTGTTTATACAATGTGAACGGTTTATTTATACAACGCTTGCATCTTATTTAGCAATTTTACATGTTTTGCTCAGTAAATTCCCTTAACAATGATTCCTGGTCTCAAGCATTATTGAGTGAAAGTGTTTAGCTTACTGGGTATGAAGTCAGTACAGTCGGCTTGGGCACACCTTGCTCTTTAGAGTTCGCCAAGCTGCCATGTACATGACTTGAATAGAAGTGCAACGATCTGACAATTTGGACTGATGCACTGGATTGATTTTGATTGAACACACTCTGAACAAAGTCGGTCACATATTTATCAGGGGCAAATAAATCAAAGTGTATTATAATGTATCAAATTCAGGTAATCAATCATTGCCTTTCAAATAGTAATCATAATGTAGCGTGTGCAAGGCCCTATGAGTAAAGACACTGCACAACATCCATTTGCTCCAATTTACATTATATTGTGCGTGGAAGCCACTCGAACATGCATGAAGTATGACGAAGCCTTTACACCTTATTTTTACAGGTGTGCTGTGATGATGAAATTAATCAAGAGGTGCATCGAATACAAACTAAAGACATCCAAATATATCCCAAATTGGATATGTCTAAACTAGGGGTAAGTAATATAACTATGTACATTTAAAGTGATAAAAGAGTGCTGGTTTTGTACCTCCAGAGTTGTGCCACACATGCTGGCATTACTGTCAAAGCTGAACACCAGCCTGTCATAGTCGAGCTGCCCAATGCAGTTTCGGTCGTTGAGGTGGAGAACCTCTGCAGGATATCCGGCCTCAAAGAGCTGACAGCGAGACAGAGACAGTGATCCAGTGCTGCCTGAACATGTTTCAATGGCGTCTGAAAATGTAGTGGTCAGAGAAATATGAAATTACTTTCACAGTTAGAAACTGTATTGTATTTGGAAAATGAGTAAAATGTCAAATACACTATTTAATGTGTTAAGCTGCTTTGTGGGGGAAATTAATATACAGTGACGTGCATAAGTATTCCTGTTTGCAGTTGGCCAAAATACATGTTAGAGACTCGGCAGTCGTCTGGATAAAGGTTCTTTGGTCTGATAAGATTGAAAGAAACCCAAAACTATTCACCACCCTGTGAACCGTCTGCACTGTGAAGCATGGTGGTGGTCGCATCATGTTGAGAGTCGTTGCTTCTCTGACTAATCCCCTCATCACTATGTTTTGGTGTACAGAGTCATGGCTGCACCATGTTTTTCCTCCACATGATTTTTTTAAAACCCAGTAACAGCTGTATTGAGATTGAAATCATGTGACACCGCTTCACAGGTTGAATCCATTTGACTAATTATGTAATTCTGATGGTAACTGGTTGCACCAAAACTAAATTTCACATCAGTGGGAGTGAACACATACTGTATGCAATCATAACTTTTACTATTGCACTACACAGCCAAGTATGTGATACAAACAAGGCATGCCCAAGTCAATTCATGCAAAGTTCGATAACTCTAATAAGCTGCATTAAGTATGCTTGCTGCCTTATGCTTGCTTATTTTTGATTTGGTAGGAAGCATATTCCATTGACGACCAACCATTGTCCATTGGGACAAACTGACTGCAGTGGGAGACTTAAAAATATACCAAAAGTGTCCGGGTTGGGCCTTGTATTGTAGTCCCCACAGCCACAGCCATATGCTCCATTAATCGGCATACAAGCTTCATTCCAAGCGCAGCTCAAATATTGACAGGGTGCTACAAAGTAAGACAAACAGAAAGACATAATCATTAATATTTCTAATCGATAATATTTCTAAACTCCCATATTCATAATTTAAACTAGTCAACCAGGCTCGTTCTACTAAATTCTATATTATAACTGTAATAAGTAAGGAATAAACCATGATGGGGGCATGCTGTTATATTAAAATGCCCAGAAGATATCAGAAAACTTAAAAAGTTACAGCTTGACCTCTGACTGTTACAAAGACTGTTATTAGTCTTAAATTATGAGTTAATATAAACCTGGGAATTGTATTATAGACGGAGATGGTTGTCGCTATGGAACTTAAATAATATAAAGTACAAAGGACCTATAAAATTAGTGTAAAAGATAATTGCCATTTAAAACATATCCCAGTTAACTCCTGCTCTAAAACCTGGTTTGAGTATTAGCACAAGAACAAAAAGAACAAATTTTCACAGAATATTCACTTGTTTGTGGCGTGGCGACTTGGAAAACCCAGCGACCAGGAATCTGGACGTTACTACTTGAAGAAAGGTTAAAGGTGTCTGCTTCTTGAATGAAATAGGAGTTACCGTCCGTTGACGCATAGCCAGCCTTTAAAAAGTAACCAAACAACACGGTGAATACAATTTATTTTGGATTTCCTCATATTCAAACAACTTGCGATGTGTTACAACATTAGGAAAATAGATGAGCATGTTATTCTCACCATCCAGAACTGATCAGTAGAATCAATTGGTCCGTAGTTCAGCATGACGTAAGACACATCTGCACTGTTCGAAACCAAGACTGCTTGGAATGTTGCATTCTTAAATAAAATATATTAATCATAAGTAAAAATCACGCGTGATGATAAATGAATGTGAAGTAAGGAAATAAAATTTTTAACAGTAATCCCTTCTCACCCCTGTGTTGTTTTCAAATGACATCGTTTCCCAAGTGGCTATAACGAGCCATGAAGCGTAAAAATAATTCCCTGGGAACATATTATTAATGTCTTGTGTCGCTCGGGACAGAAGAGGACCACTGGTGACTTCCTGATAGACGATCTTTTCACTGTTCTCAGTTTCAAAGTCAGTCCAGAGTGGAGCGATGAAGTCAGTGTTAATATTGGCAGTATTATTGCTACTGGGCTCATCAAGAGGCTCAGAGAAAGTCAGTAAACCATTCTTATTCACCTAAAACAGAAATGAGTGGAAAAGAAAAGAAAACAACAACATCAAATCAAGAAAACATTCAAATGAGAAACTAAAATAGTGATTCTTTGTAACTGAAAATGTCTTTGATTATAAATGTATTATTGAATTTATTATTGAAAATATTTATGTTCTATGATTGCAGATTTTTTTTATTTATTATGAAAACCAAAATGTAATATACAGTATATCTTCTTTTTTAATTTATATTATTTTATATATATATCAGGTTTCTTACGTATATTGTGTACTTATAGGATCCAAAGAACCGGAATGCCTGCTGAAGTGGAATTTGAAAGACACTTCCAGTATAATCAAGTTCTGTGCCATGCCAGTATGGATAGAAAATTTCAGGAACAGGAGGACCTGTATGATAAAGCGAGATGATTATCAAATAACGCTGCTGTAAATATACTGCTTTACACCTCTGCATTATACATGAGTTACAGCACACATGACATTGTCAACGCGATGAAAAAGGAGCAAATAATGACCTATAGATGCACTGTGAACCGGAAAAGCCCAGCGACCAGGGATATAGACGTTACTGGTTGAAGACAGCTCAGAGGAATCGTTTAATGAAATGGTGACAAAATTACTGTTTTCCATGTCATAACCGGCCTATAAAAGATAAATAAATACAAATCAAGTACATCCATTCCACACCCCATGGGAAATATGTGAGGAGTGAATTTCTTCCCATTATTTAGCCATAATGTCTTGATGACTTAAAAGTTCTTACCAGCCAGTAAGGAGAGGGAATAGAGGGAATAGTCCCATAGTTCATGAGGATAAAAGAGACACCTCCAGCATTCGAGGCCAAGACGACTTGAAGTGACACAACCTGACGGAGAATGAAGATTTTAGATTTTTTAGATATTTAGACATTGGGCCTTATTTATCAATCTTTTACTACAGTTGTGTGTAACTGCTTTCATGACCAAACCGAAATACAAATTTCCATCAACTTTACAAATGTTTAGCTGAGTCAACGTGTATCGACCCTTACCCCTGAAGCCATTTCAAGTGGTACATTTTCCCAAGTGGAGACAAAAACCCAGGAAGCAGAAAAGTTCACACCGGGGAACATGTTGTTAATTTCAGCCGTAGCTACTTCTATAAGAGAGCCGTTTGTCGCCTGCTCGTAGGTCCATCTTCCTCCCTCGTCAGCTTCTATATCGGTCCACAGTGGAGCGATGACGTCTTTGCCGAGTTCTGGATTGGGAAGTTCATCATCGATATTTGGAATGTAGAAAGCCACATAACCATCCATACTCAGCTGAGAGAGAAAAGATATGAATTATTCATCTACCAACAGAGAACATGTAGAAAATACAACTAAGATTTGGGTAGCACTTTACTTGAAGAGTCCCTCTGTAGTGCGTTCATAACACATTCATAAGCATTGCATAAATATTTTAGTAGTGCAGAAGAATTTATGAAACCCATGTCTAAACCTACAGCTGATCGAGGGGGTGTATTGATTGGATTTTGGGGCTCGAGCAGCTTCATAAATCAGCCGTGCTCACAGGTTGCCAATTACCTTAAAATGCTTGATATCTGCCTTTCGCTAATGTGAAAATAATTTTTTTAATTTTAAAAATCACTTGTGAAAGTAAATTATCATGTGTAAAACACACACACACACACACACACACACACACACACACACACACACACACACACACAAAGGGAAAAATATAACACGTTAAAATTTGAAGTGTGACGTGTGAATTGTTTAAAAACCACGTGTAAATTTTCACATGTGAACCATGTGATAATTCACGTGATCTTTAGGGGATGACTAGCGTGAAGATTGGACTAAACAGATGTCCTGTTTTCATACTTACATAGAGCTCATAGTACAATTTTCCAGCGTACAAGAATGGTTGCTCCAGCAGAATTTGTTCATAATTTCCATCACTCTGAATAAGGGTTATCGCTTCAGGTCCGACTGGGAAAAAAGGTGAACCTGGAACAAATAATAAAAAAAAATTTTACATCGTAATTCTAGGTATTAATTTTTTCCCAGCAAGTGACACTGAGATTCTACGTTTAATGTCCTGCATAAGGACAGCGAAGTCAAAAATGTTTTATTTTTTACTGTATGCTAAAGTTTACTGGCATATATTTACATTATATTTCCACCACTGTTTCATGACACTAAAATCTATAAGTGAAACCCAATCATACACTTCACCATCAATGGAAATGAAAGCTGTAGTGTGTAATACAGTTTAACTCTGACCCCAGCTTCCTGACAGGCTGGGGTATGTGAAGAAAACAATTTCACTGTGCTCTACTGTATATGTGACCAATAAAGACTCATTATCATTAATAATATATTCATTTAAAAAAGGGGAAAAAAAACCCCCAAACATTTGAGATACATCATATGTAACCCACTCTATTTTTTAGAAAGAAAATTTTATACTGAGCTGATGGGAGAAAGGTTAATTGCTCAGATTACAAAATACATATGAAACACTATCCGACCCTCTTCCACATACACTTTTATGCTAATAATGCAATCAGCTGCATAGCGTATTGTCGTCATCATCACATGCGCTCAGGTTATAACTCGGCACCATTGCATTCTGGGACTTCGAGGGCAGCATTTGCTCCAGTGTCGATACTATCCTATCATATTCACACTTTTATACAGTTACACTTTACCTAGGAATGATGGTATTGGGCTTGTGCTTTGTCCTGTTGTCACGGTGCCTAATTTTAGAGAGAGAGAAGGGGGGGGGGGTGTTCAGAATGAATAATATTTCATATTAACATTAATTCACCTTTCTCATTATGGTAAATTAAAAGAAAAGCCACTTGTACGTTGTCTCTTGCAAGCTTTTATATGAATTATGCAAGCGTGATACTTTTATGAATATACATATTTAGGAGTGTCTGAATTCTTGTTTAATTGCCTTCCAACTATAAGAATATCCCTGTGCTCACACTAGCATGCGACAGGTGACCACTTATTTTCCATGTACATGCTCAACAGTAAGTCTTGATTTGAACGACAAGCAACATTTCAATAAAAATGTGTACAATTCTCGAATATGCAAATTAAATATGATGCAGTAAAGCGATGGCTGTAATGTTCACACATTTGAATACGATTAAAGATGTTGGAGGACAATACAATGGGCGGAAATAATATTTACACATTTAGGTAGTTAAACTTTACCTGGAATTGTTGTTGTTGGTTCTGTGCTTTGTCCTGTTGCCACGCTGCCTATTATTAGAGAGAGAGAGAGAGAGAGAGAGAGAGAGAGAGAGAGAGAGAGAGAGAGAGAGAGATGAATAAATATTGAGATTCACCACCGATTTTTCCCTCATTTATTTATCATGTATATACATCAAACTTATTAAGACAAAGTGCAATGTTTATTAATTGATCATTATATTTTATTTGTACATATATTCTACACTGTGTACAGTAATGATTTATAATCACACTATCTGGTGAACCTTTTGAGTCTGCTTCCTCTAAAGGTTTCTTGCTCATGTCGTCTCAAGGAGCAGTGATTTCTTAGCTCTAAGCATGATTCGTTTATTGCCTTATCGATAAGAGAAGTCAGCGGAAAATGGTTCAATTGGTTCGAGTTTCTATAAGGACATAGCAACACGAATAATCCCTATTTACAACCCTGGTGAGCAAAAAATACCATATCTGTATGCATAAAACATCAAACCTCGTGGTGGATGGGCTACAATAAGAGAAGAAATTTGGAAACACCTTTCTGTTGTAAAGACTTACTCATAAAGAGCAACACTGCCAAACACAGTAGAAGTAGACACCCCATGGGGAACAGAAAATCTGAAGTTGAAAATAAAAATACATTAACACACACATTTAATTCATAATCATAAAGGAGAAAATACACACATACAAATAACACTTAATAAAAAATCATTTAAATCAAGTAAGTGTATTTGTTATTTTTCATTACTTTTCTGCATTCACAAGAGCAAAATAAAGCATTTAAAAATACTTAATTATTTTTAAGTAAACATTTTTATTAGTTAATTTTTAACACGCAAGAACTGAATAAAAATAGCTGAGATTTTTCAGTGTAGTTCTAAGTCCAGTTTTTGAGAAATTGAAATACCTGCAGAAATGCATTTTTTAAAAAAAAAGATAAAAAGCTTACCAGGCTGTAGAACTCTTGTACTATGTCGGGAGACGGTCAGTGCAGCTGCTGACTGTATAAGAGGAGAGGATAACAATTAAAAAATAATAAAGCTGTCGTACGAAGCTGTCAAACCAGACTAACAAGACGGTTGGGAAAATTCCTTTTGTTTTGCTAAAGAATATTTTAACCCTGGCTCACTGCAGTGCGGTTGTCACACACAGACAAAAGAAAAGAAAATGAAATCAGATTGTACAGAGATTAATACCATGATGCTCTCACAGACAAATGAGCAGTGATTTTAATGAATGTTATTGAAGAATAACAAATAAACCTACTCAAGTCTGAACAAATGGTATTGATGCATTCCTAATTTACTAATTAGAAAATTACAATTTATTACAATTTCCTTACAATTTATGATACCAATAACCTTTTTTTCACCATTTTTCTTTAATGACACAGAGCTGACATGGACTCCACAAGTTTGATCAAATCTGATCAAATGATCAAATCTATTAGCGTGCCGTCTGAACACGAGCTTCACATTTAAACAGTAACCTACAAATAGTGCAGAATCTTGATACTATAAATTTCCCTTTTTTATTACTTGTTTTAAATTGTTTTGGATATTTTGGATATCAGTATATTTTTATCAACCATAGTAAGTCACACTGATGTCACTAATGTATTCCTACTGTAACCTAACTTAAATGCTATTTTAGTAGTCACTATTTAGTATTTAGTTTCTTTTAATTGTGGACTTTTGTAATATCTGTAATCATGGAATGCATGCCAAAAATAATCTTTATGTATATAATTGTTAGTTTGTCCATTTACTTTTGAGCCTGTGAAAATGGAGGGGAAACGGCTGTAACCCTGAACGGTTAATGCAATATTTTTTGTTAAACCTCATTGAGTCAAAGTTGAATTTCTACATTTAAATCACATTTTGATTGATTGGTGTATAGAGGCAAAATGTTCAAAATTGTGTCACTGTTCAAATACGTATGGACCGTGTAGTATATATTATATACTGTACACAGTTGGGTCCATAAGTATGGTATAGACTTTCAATTGTAATTCAGGAAACAAAAAAAAAAGCTCTGTTTTTTTGGCTGAAATTCTTTTAAAGGTTAATGTGTAAAAAGCAAACAAAGAAACAAGAACAACTGCCTCAGCATGAGTGTATTAAGTGTCAGAGGAAACCAGTTTGAAAACTGTATTCCAGAGCCGAATTAAGATTAGTATTGTCTTAGGTCTTTTGTCTTTTTTTTAAATTAGACATGCCCATAATGTATTTTCATGCCACAACATGCTGTAACCTGCAGCCAGATATTTTCACAGTGAGCAAAATGCCATGCGAAAAAAATAAACTTTACAGAAAAGTATATAGCACTATGTAACTCCCATAAAAAACTAGCTAACGCTGGTAGTGATGGTCAGCTGGAAAACTAAAGAGAACTCATTACAAAGCAAAACAGGTCTGCTGTTGTAAATCTGGGCAGTGTGCCAAATTGAGCCAGTGTCACGGTGCACCAGTGTGAAGGAACCGAAAGTGGAGTCTATGGTTTGTCTTAAAAGGGGATTACGGAAATATGTTATGCTGTTGTTAAATGTTTATTTCTTTTATTTAGGTATACTGTTAGAGTTGTTTTATTGTCTGTATAATTATAATGGAGTGGATGTTATGTTTATATGTGTATATTTAAGTGTAATTATACACCTACGATACTTACCTGACAATTGTTCAGCTGGAGATACACATACATTTATGTGTAATTCTTTGTTCAGTTAGCTTTATATGCATTTTGCAATTCATACCTTGTTTGCCGTTGGCTCTACAGGCTTGAGCAAGAAGGACAAGCACTTCTTGCATTTAAAAAAAAAAAACCCATAACATCATAACTACATACACATCATCTCTCTGAATTAGAACAAAGTACAGACCCAATGTACATCCATTCCTCTGAATTATTTTACAAATAAGTACAAATACAACAAATTGTTCTGTTTAGAAAAGCACAATTCTGGGATTTTTTATGACTGCTGCTGAAACGGCTCACAAATCCATTCATTCATGTCTAATGTCATTCATGATTCACGTCCCATGTGTGGAACAGCTCCATGGAAATGCTGGGAGTCATGGCTAGCCTAAACTCAAATTACCACCCACAAGCTAACGAGCAGGTGGAGCATGCCAACCAAGGGATCAACAGATTTCTGAGAACAGTCTGTGCTGAGAAGCAAGATAATTGGGCTTGGTTTCTCAACATATGGAATGATTCATAGTTGTGTAGGTATTTTGAAATCTCCAATTTTAACTTGAAAGGCCTGCCCTCTTACCCCATCTCAAATTACAATTTTTTTTTTCTCAACTTAATTTTCCCACTTGAAAGTAAAGTAAACTGCATATTTATCAACTCTATCAATGTATTCTTCACGTTTGTACCTAACACACAAACTAATTTGGCGGTGAAGTCAGTAGACAAGAAGTCAGGGAACATAAACGACATCGAGATGTATGCTCTAAATTCACCTCTAGACTGCACTATAATTCACAAATTAGACAGGGAGTCAACGCTTCGCAGGGCACAATCGTGCACACATTCACACAACACGGACAATTTGGAAATGCCAATCATACAACACATGTCTTTGGACTGGGGAGGAAACCGGAGTACCTGGAGGAAATCCCCCGAAGCGCAGGGAGAACATGCAAAGGCTGGATTTAAATTCCAACTCTGGAGATGCAAGGCAAACATGCTAACCACTAAACCACCACGCACCCACCATAACAAATCATGTGCTAGAATTCTGAGGTATATGAAGTAATGTATCTGTGATTTTAGGTCATGCTACTTGAGTTGCCCTTGCATCAGATTCTTTGGAAATATATTCTTATTGTTTCTTAAGCATAATAAGCATTTTATTGAGCTTCTGGACTCTTTAGTGGAGTTTTATTCCCATGTATGATGCCAAATTAGATTTTAGATGCATTCATGGTAAAATTCATGGACCATAATTAAAATAAATAAAGATGCAGTTGTAAATGAATAAAATTACAATTGTTGGCACGAAATGATTCAACGTTGTTGTACTGGGTTGAACTGACCTTCGAAGACAACTAGTAGTCCCGCTCCCTGATGGGATATGGGCCCCCAAACGTGAAGTTTAATAGGATGCTGAGTTTTCGGCTTCACGACACGCCGACCCTTTCTCTTATAGCACATCAAAACAAAGCACTCCAAAGTCACTGCTGATTCGTAAGAGAAGATTACGTTGTCGGACGGCTCTTTGGCAGCCATGCACTGCTGAACTTGGGTAACACGCCGGGTCTTGCTGTCGCCACGGATCATAGGCTCACTGAACTTTGCCGCAATACTGTTTAAAATATTTTCACTGTTACCGGATCTCTAAATATTTTCTTATAAATGTTTTCAACAGTTCTTTCTAAATGTTTTAGAATATCTAAACTTTCTTGAATATTTAACAAAGAGCTGAATTACCAAAAGCTTTTATCATGGGTATTATGGTATAATGATACATTAATAATAATTGTGTTGTCTTGTTCATTACAATGTGACTAAGTTTATCATCAAATGCATTCTACCATAATTCACACCTTTGTGTTGGCTCTTTGCTTTTACCCATCATGAGTTGTTTCTTGTGTGACACCTTGGTAATGAAAAGCCTTTTTATAGACCATCAATTTACTAACACAGCTGATATTAATTTGTACAGATAAGAGGTATAATTACTTACGGATTTCAGATGGTTCCTTGCGTTACCTTGCCTTGGAGAACTGCTTTTTCTTAGCATGTTCAATACTTTTTCCCCTGTGTCATTCCACTTTATTACACATAACTTTATTTATGGACTTTAATGTTGTGAATTCTGTATATTTCCGGATTCCTTGAGTTAATACTGATGTCTGCTAAAAATTTCGTGTGAATAACCTCATAGGGAATAGATTTACTGAATTTTTTTTTGCCGTGTTCAATACTTATTTCCCCAACTGTAACTATAAACAGTTAAAACATCAAAAGTATTGGTAAAGCAAGGCCAATTCTTTTGTTTTTGCTATACACTGAACACTTTTGGGTTTGAGGTCAAAAGATGAATATCAGCTTTCATATCCCCATATTTAGATGTGTTAAACAACTTAGAACATGGCACCTATGGTGGCAGACCAGCCAATGTTTAGGTGAGCAAAAGTATAGGAACAGATAGTCTTAAAGTAAATGAAAAACAATAACACTTAATATTTGGTTACATATTGCTTGCTTGCAATAACCGCTTCAAGCGGATGAGTCACTGACATCACCGAACTGTTGGTTTCTTCTTTTGTGATGTTTTCCAGGTGTGGACTGGAAAGAGAAATGTAATATTCGTCCGTGTGGCAGCAGGTAGCTAATTGCCTCGTTCCTTCTTAGAGACAAGAGAATTAGTGACACATGCAACAGGTCCTGGTGACAGTGATGGAGAAGTTTTTAAAAAGGAAAAATGTAAACTCCGAACTGGGCCCTGGACAAGATTCTGACCCAGGTGAAGACCCTAGTATGAGTGGTGGTAAAAAGAAAGCAAAGACGGTGAGCTCGAGGCAATACAGCGAAAGCTATCTTTCGTTCAGATTTACTTTCACCGGGGATGAGACGACACCGACTCCATTATGCTTGGTGTTTGTCGAGAAGCTGTCCAACAGCGCCATGGTGCCAAGCAAGCTTAAACGCCATCTCCAAACGAAACACCCATCACTTCAAAACAAGCTGATGGACTATTCGTAAGCAGAGTGAAGGAAAGGAACCCAGATCTTATTGTTACGTACTGAACGACATTTTTCACAGAGGGCCAGGACAGCCAAGGGGGGGAGTATTTTTTTGGCACTCCTGGAGTAGCACCCTTGAGGTGGTTCTGTCACGATTTCCCCTCACGCTCGCGCTGGAGCATGTAGCGCGCTCTGAATCTCAAAGCGTGAGCTTCCAGGTTTTTCAGTGACATTGACTTTGTTTACTTTTGACACATGTGTTTTGTTATGATTTCTGTCTTGTCTCTGCCCCCTGTATTGTCATTGGTTGTTTCCCTTATGTGTCATCATTGTTCTCAGCTTTTTTGTGTTACGTTTATCATTTAAACCCCCTGTGTTCCATTGTTCATGGCGAAGTATTACGTGTGTTTTCCGTATACCAAGCCTTTGTTCCTCGTTTCATGGATCATGGTTTTGAGCTTGTTCTTGCCCTTTTTATTTGATTCTTGTTTAGCCTAGTTAATGCCCGTATGCCGTTCACCTGAACTGACTTTGTCTGTTCTGACCATGCCTGTGTTTCATGATTTGGATTTGTCTGCCTATCTCTCGTCTAATAAAGCACTTATCTGCACTTGCATCTGTCTCAACCTCCATTATGGGACAGTACTTGAGGTATAAGGATAATAAAAGCAATAAGAATAAAATGCTTGAAAGATTTATTATAACTGATTATGGCAATACAGATGAGTATAATCACTTAGAAAATGTTATATATGATAAAACTTTAATTTGGATATAATTTGCATTTATTATTAAAGCAATATTTAATGATTATGATTAAACATAAAGCAAAGACAAAAAAAAGTTTCAAACAAACAAATCAGAATTTCATGGTAATGGCAGCTGAATCATAGAAATCTACAGCTCGGCGTCTTCTGGAAAGATCTCCAGGGCATGGCTGAGAGAGGAAATGATAAAATAAATGCATGAACTGCAAATGCAAATGGAATTCCTAATATTCTAAAACATCTTTCTTAACTTGTCTTATGGAAAACATACCTGTGCACAGCTGCCTGTCTCTAGCAGACAGAGATGGACCTGGCAGTGCAGGTAGATCTTGGTGGAGAAGCCAGTGAATGTGAACATCCTGAAGGAGAAGTAGCTGGTCGTGGAGACACCGTTCTGCAACACTGCCACTGTGCCATCATTGGGGTTCGGACACCTGGAGAGAGGAAGAAAGAAATTACCTTTCCGTGAGTTATCTGAAAGCTACGGTCACATTTTTAGTCTCTTTTTCCCCACATACTCGTTACTGATCAGGTCCCAGTGGACGGAATAATCAGTCTGGTTGATGGGCGTGGCCCAGCAGCTGTCCAGCACAAGCCCGATTTGAGTTCTGTCGAACTGATCCACTTGCACAGCTATATACATCTGATGGTTCACTTCTAGGGTCACATTGCCAAAGAGTGGAACCTGGAATGTATCATCGGTATACGGGATCATGGTGATCTGGTATGAGCCCTCAGTAGACAGATACTTGCTGATTACACTGTGAACAGAAATAAATGCATTTAACATCTAAAATAATAATAATAATAATAATAATAATAATAATTATTATTATTATTATTATTATTATTATATTAATAACAAGACATTTATTTATATTGTAGGGTTCATATATTAAAATGCAGCTCTAAAATAAATAAATAAATAAATAATAATAATAATAATAATAATAATAATAATAATAATAATAATAAAGTAACCATAAAATATTAATTACATTTTTAAAAAGTAATCTCTAAATAAATTATACTATTATAATAAAACTATTGTAATAATATTTAACACACAAAATGTAGCTACTTGGTTGAATTATTAAATGACTTGTTAGTAATTCAATAATAATGCTTAAAATGTCAAACAATACAACAAGCTCAAATAAAATGATATGCTTTTGAAAATGGACGTGTAGAAGGCTGTTCAGCAACTTTAGTTGGGAGAAAAAATAGTGAAAATGTGCTTAAGTTGCTTAAGATGCTGGTGCTAGATTTATACCCTCCTATGGCTTCGATGTCCGTGGGCATGGAGATGCTCTGGATGAGTGGATACACACAGGAAAAGTTGATGTTGAGGCCGCCAACACGACTGATCACAGCCAGCCCTTCAGTCGTCCCAACATTGTTACTGAAGATAATGTGTGTGTCGTTATTCTAAAGAAAAACAGAAAGTACAGAATTATATGAGAATTGAGATTCTGCACTGCATAATTCCATCATAAAACTTTAATGTATTTTTAAATCTAAATTGACCTAATCATAAAGTCAGATATTTGACGTTTGCAATACGTCAAATAATGCAACAGACTACAATATTTCTATTAACTCTGCTAAAAATGCAACTCGCTAAGAGCTTTATTTTCATGAAAACGTCATCTGCAGGTTAACAATGTCATGTTGCTATTTTGTCTGGAAATAAATCACATGACAATGTGAGTAATGTGTTACTACAGTACATTTGACAAAAGTGCATTCACATTATGTTCTAAAACATATGTTGCACATATGAGCTCGTGAATTATGATGTATGTGCCATCATGTCATAAATAAAACCACATGTAAACAATTTTACGTGTGCGTAAGTGAAACGTAAACTCCATAGAAATCAGTTGAAAAACATCAATTTATGTACATGACAGTCAGCGGTATCAACTTGCACTTTATTAAGTGGCAGTGGTGGCTCAGTGGTTCAAGGCTCTGCGTTACTGATCAGAAGGTCACGAGTTCAAGCCCCAGCACTGCCAAGCTATTACTGTTGGGCCCTTGGGTAAGACCCTTAACCCTCAATTGCTCAGTTGTATAAATTAGATAAATGTAAGTCACTCTGGATAAGAGTGTCTGCCAAATGCCATAAATGTTTAAAAAAAAAATGTATTACACATGCTTTACTCTTACAAAATGATCTCAAAATTTGTTTAAATATATAAAGGAAAATAAATAAATAAATAAGACTATTCCAAATACTGCAGTGATTTAGCCAATTGCAATGTATTATTGATTGATGAACAGCACACTTTTTAAATGTAAACTTTTAAGTGCAAAGTTTAAAGTAAATATAAAAGAGTGCTGGTTTTGTACCTCCAGAGTTGTGCCACACATGTTGACATTACTGTCAAAGCTGAACACCAGCCTGTTATCTTGGAGCTCCCCTTTGCAGTTTGAGTCTTTCATGTGGAGATTATCTGCAGAATATCCGTCTTCAAAGAGCTCACAGCGAGAAAGAGACAGTGATCCAGTACTTCCTGAACATGTCTCAATGGCGTCTGAGGGAAAATAGAAGCAACTGTTTCATTAGTTCTCGGAGAAATGCATGAAAGGAAAAGGATCATGTAAAAATAATAATAACTGTAACACGGGTTAATCTCCCTGATTGGTCCTTAAACTTTATTATTACAGGCACGGACATAATGTCTTTTAATGTGGACAGGTTAATCTTGGATAAAGCTTGTGTCACCATCTAAGGTGGTTTTGTCTTTTTGACAGTCGTTTTTACCTGGTTTCGTGTTGAACTGCACTTTGTATGTTGCCAAAAACTGCATAGTACATTTAGGCTTGTGCATAGGATGCTACATTAGCATGCTCCACTGATGTTAGGGAAAAACAATAGTAAAATGAGAAAAGTACCATAAATATTCGGGCTTTGCGTTGTAATGTACCCACAGGCACAGCCATAAACGCCATTTATCTGCCTACAGACTTCATCCGAAGCACAGTTGAGGTTCTGACAGTGTGCTAAAAAGAGAGACAAGCAGAAAGACAATTACACGACAGTTTTATTACCATACTGGGGAGCGTCTGATATTCATAATATAAACTAGCCAACCAAGCTTTCTTATGCAATTCTATAGTATAAATACAAAAAATAATGAATGGATTATTTTCCTATAACAGCATATCCCAGAATGTTTTGGGTGGGACTGTTAGGCTGTGGATTGCAGTGTCAGTCAGCAATCAAAAAAAATAAAAATAATCCAAGAAATAAATGATATTGTTGATAATAAATGATATTGATGATAATGATAAAGAGAGGATATGATGATATTTATTGATATTAATATGAAAATAGATTAATTTCCATTAATAATGAAAGTCATGATTGAATAAAGGTGTTAGCTAGTTAGAGATGTATTGTCATGCGTTATTCGTAAGTAATAAAACACTTGAGGGCGAGCTGTAGAAGGTTTTGAGAGACATCGGTCATCGCGCCAATTGGAGAGATACACAGTACACCACCATAATGGGTGGATGTAATGTTCACATGTTCATATATTTATACACACAAACTGTCAGCAAAACTCTACCTGTTATTATTGGTGACATACCTGTAGTTTCTCCTGATCCCTCCTCAGCTAATATATGAGAGAGAGAGAGAGAGAGAGAGAGAGAGAGAGAGAGAGAATTTTCATGAATATTAATAAAAAACTTTCTCGCTCTTTTGAGGGACATCGGTCATCGCGCCATTTGGAGAGCTACACAGTACACCACCATAATGGGTGGATGTAATGGTCACATGTTCATATATTTATACACACACACTGTCAGCAAAACTCTACCTGTTATTATTGGTGACATACCTGTAGTTTCTCCTGATCCCTCCTCAGCTAATATATGAGAGAGAGAGAGAGAGAGAGAGAGAGAGAGAGAGAGAGAATTTTCATGAATATTAATTAAAAATTTTCTCGCTCTTTTGAGGGACATCGGTCATCATGCCATTTCGTGAGCTACACAGTACACCACCATAATGGGTGGATGTAATGTTCACATGTTCATATATTTATACACACATACTGTCAGTGAAACTCTACTTGTTATTATTGGTGACATACCTGTAGTTTCTCCTGATCCCTCCTCAGCTAATATATGAGAGAGAGAGAGAGAGAGAGAGAGAGAGAGAGAGAGAGAGAGAATTTTCATGAATATTAATAAAAAACTTTCTCGCTCTTTTGAGGGACATCGGTCATCGCGCCATTTGGAGAGCTACACAGTACACCACCATAATGGGTGGATGTAATGTTCACATGTTCATATATTTATACACACACACTGTCAGCAAAACTCTACCTGTTATTATTGGTGACATACCTGTAGTTTCTCCTGATCCCTCCTCAGCTAATATATGAGAGAGAGAGAGAGAGAGAGAGAGAGAATTTTCATGAATATTAATAAAAAACTTTCTCGCTCTTTTGAGGGACATCGGTCATCGCGCCATTTGGAGAGCTACACAGTACACCACCATAATGGGTGGATGTAATGGTCACATGTTCATATATTTATACACACACACTGTCAGCAAAACTCTACCTGTTATTATTGGTGACATACCTGTAGTTTCTCCTGATCCCTCCTCAGCTAATATATGAGAGAGAGAGAGAGAGAGAGAGAGAGAGAGAGAGAGAGAATTTTCATGAATATTAATTAAAAATTTTCTCGCTCTTTTGAGGGACATCGGTCATCATGCCATTTCGTGAGCTACACAGTACACCACCATAATGGGTGGATGTAATGTTCACATGTTCATATATTTATACACACACACTGTCAGCAAAACTCTACCTGTTATTATTGGTGACATACCTGTAGTTTCTCCTGATCCCTCCTCAGCTAATATATGAGAGAGAGAGAGAGAGAGAGAGAGAGAGAGAGAGAGAGAGAGAGAGAGAGAGAGAATTTTCATGAATATTAATTAAAAATTTTCTCGCTCTTTTGAGAGACATCTTTCATCACGCCATTTGGAGAGCTACACAGTACACCACCATAATGGGTGGATGTAATGTTCACATGTTCATATATTTATACACACATACTGTCAGTGAAACTCTACTTGTTATTATTGGTGACATACCTGTAGTTTCTCCTGATCCCTCCTCAGCTAATATATGAGAGAGAGAGAGAGAGAGAGAGAGAGAGAGAGAGAGAGAGAATTTTCATGAATATTAATAAAAAACTTTCTCGCTCTTTTGAGGGACATCGGTCATCGCGCCATTTGGAGAGCTACACAGTACACCACCATAATGGGTGGATGTAATGTTCACATGTTCATATATTTATACACACACACTGTCAGCAAAACTCTACCTGTTATTATTGGTGACATACCTGTAGTTTCTCCTGATCCCTCCTCAGCTAATATATGAGAGAGAGAGAGAGAGAGAGAGAGAGAGAGAGTTTTCATGAATATTAATTAAAAATTTTCTCGCTCTTTTGAGAGACATCTTTCATCACGCCATTTGGAGAGCTACACAGTACACCACCATAATGGGTGGATGTAATGTTCACATGTTCATATATTTATACACACATACTGTCAGTGAAACTCTACTTGTTATTATTGGTGACATACCTGTAGTTTCTCCTGATCCCTCCTCAGCTAATATATGAGAGAGAGAGAGAGAGAGAGAGAGAGAGAGAGAGAGAGAGAATTTTCATGAATATTAATAAAAAACTTTCTCGCTCTTTTGAGGGACATCGGTCATCGCGCCATTTGGAGAGCTACACAGTACACCACCATAATGGGTGGATGTAATGTTCACATGTTCATATATTTATACACACACACTGTCAGCAAAACTCTACCTGTTATTATTGGTGACATACCTGTAGTTTCTCCTGATCCCTCCTCAGCTAATATATGAGAGAGAGAGAGAGAGAGAGAGAGAGAGAGAGAGTTTTCATGAATATTAATTAAAAATTTTCTCGCTCTTTTGAGAGACATCTTTCATCACGCCATTTGGAGAGCTACACAGTACACCACCATAATGGGTGGATGTAATGTTCACACGTTTATATATAAACACACTGTCAGCAAAACTCTACCTGTTATTATTGGTGACATACCTGTAGTTACTCCTGATCCCTCCTCAGCTAATATATGAGAGAGAGAGAGAGAGAGAGAGAGAGAGAGAGAGAGAGAGAGAGAGAGAGAATTTTCATGAATATTAATTAAAATTTTTCTCGCTCTTTTGAGAGACATCTTTCATCACGCCATTTGGAGAGAAACACAGTACACCACCATAATGGGTGGATGTAATGTTCACATGTTTATATATAAACAGCAAAACTCAGCAAATCTCTACCTGTTATTACTGGTTGCATATATGCAGTTTCTCCTGATCCCTCCTCAGCTAATATATGAGAGAGAGAGAGAGAGAGAGAGAGAGAGAGAGAGAGAGAGAGATAATTTTCATGAATATTAATTAAAAATGTTCTCGCTCTTTTGGGGGACATTAGTCATTGCGCCATTTGGAGACACACACAGTTTGTGAAACTTTACCTATTAGTGGATGTGCAATAAATCCTGGTGCCTCCAAACCTAATATATGAGAGAGAATTCATAAATATTCATTTTGATTTCAGAATATAATCATCCACTCCACAAGCATCCACTCCAGTACTCTGAGCTGGAACCAGGGCTGTACCTTACTTCTTAGGCAGTAGTCATGGTGCTAGCAAGCACAAAGGAATGTTCAAAAACAAAACTAAAGCAGTGCAGACTCATACAAAGTTATTGAAACAGACCAAAATGATTTTGTAAACAATCTCACATTCTGTCATTAGCTAAGTATACATGCAGCCTAATAATCTGGTAATAATCTAATTGAGAGCTCAATTGAAATAACAACAAATGTATACATCTCAATTGGAAGAGAGTAAAACATTTTTAGTCATTTTAATATAAGGAATCGATTGATATGGTTATTTAGATGTTTTAACCTGTAAATTAACACTTGAAAGAATGTAAACTATCACATGTATGAATAATATAAAAATAAAACTATTAAATAATCCTAACTTTGAACCGCTCTGACATTATCACCTGCCGTGTGCTTCATACTAAACTGTATGGCTTGACTTGTATTCATTCTAATGGACATGTCTGACCTTGTATCCCGTCTAACTTTCACACCTGTACCTTTTTAGGACCTGTGAGACTGAGTTTCCGTTACTTCCTACCACTGATTTTGAGCTATTTCTTTTGTTCTGATTTTTTTTTGTTCACCATTGTGTTTTATTCACCTCTTTGAAGGCTTAGTGTATGTATGAAAATGATGTGTATGAGAATAAGGGATAAATTCTGTATCACAACGGTTCCCAAAGTGGGGCCCAGGGACCAAAGTGGGGCCCAGGGACCCTGAAGGATGCATAATTATGGAAATGATATGAAAATTTATATGGCTCCAATAACATTTAAATTATTTCCCCTAATATTTGAATAGTTCAATTAATTCATTGAATTATGCAAATAAAAAACACCATAATGATGGGGTGTATGGATTTTATCTATTTATTTATTTATTTTTGGGTCCTTGGCTGCTAAAACCTTTCAAAAGGCTATTTTGTGTAGATTCATGTCATATATTCCACAACACCTTTCTGTAATAATGTTACAACAAACAAACAAACAAACAAAAAAGGACTTACTCATAAAGAGCAGGATAGCCAGACATGGCAGAAGTGAACACCCCATGAATAGCACTGAATCTGGAATGGGAAAAAGAGACATATTAACTCACATATTATCGCTGACAAAGGAGAAAGTTAACACATATGAGAACACAATTGAGTAACAGGGTAATACCTTTGCTTTTCATATTTTCACAAAAAATTTTGACATTATCTAGAGTAAGTGCTGTGCAACTGCGGTGAGAAAAATTCAGTTTGTGTCTCTACTATTGAATTTTTATTTATATATTTGCACCACTGTAGGACAGACATTTGTATACCTTTTAGTCCATAATGCCAAATAAAGAGTACTTCAAGGGAAAATTATTACTTTTTACCGGTGGCTAAAGAATGTTTTTGTTGTTGTTGTTGTTTGTGTGTACATGTATACTTAATTAAATATTATTTTGTTTTTAGTGGGTGTAATTTTATTTTAAAACAATATCCTATAATGTCATTTTAAATATTGTTGTAAAAAGAGATTATTTATTTATTTTTAAAGAAATGATATCTGACACGTAACATCAATTTTATAAAATTGAGACTGAAAAGTCTACCAATTATGTGGTAACGTATAACTCTAAACAGATCTTACAGTTTTACTCATCAACAAGGTGTTTCAGCCTGCAGACCCTCTGCTCACAAGATGTTTTTGGTTTTTCGCACCTCTTGAGACTATTGTGTGTGAAAATCCCAGGAGATCAGCAGTTTCTGAAATATTCAAACCAGCCCATCTGGTACAAACAACCATGTCACGGGACATGAACATTATCTGAAACTCTTGATCTGTACCTGCACGATTGTTATTCATTGTGCTGCTCCCACTTGATTGACTGATTAGATAACTGCATGAATGTGCAGGTGTTCAGGTGTTCCTAATAAAGGTAATGGTGAGTGTAAATGAAAATATTTTGCATTGTAATAACTTTTAGTGTGTTTTTAATTTTTGTTAGACTTTTGAAATACAGTTTCACTGTGTAATTGATGTTTTTTCTTTCTTTCTTTCTTTCTTTTTTTTTTTTTTTTACATTTAGGGAGGAACTCCTCAACAGAGCCACTTTCACATATAACACTAATTCAAATTCTCCACCTTTGTAAGCGTTTTTTGGCACATATTACAGACCAAATATATTTACTTTTTTTCCCTTTAAGATACTGCTTTAATTTTTATTTTTACAAAAATTACATCATAGGTCAGAGAAGGTCAGTGGACTATATTCAGAACCTTGGTTGGAGTTTATATGTATCATAAGAGTTACAGTGATGGGAATACTCCTGTGAGAAGATGAGATTCTTTGTAATGGGTATGAGTGTTTTTGAATGGTATTTATATTTATAGCCCCATTTGAAGACTTACAGATGTTGGCTTTAACCTGTCAGCCTGGATAGACGTCTATTCCAGTCCTACCTACACCACACCAGACTTCTTACTGCTTTGTCTGGATGGGTGACTATCACCAAGTTCTTTTCAGAATTAGATGTATGGAAACATTAAAAAGGGGACATAACCAACGGAATATCACAAGAGCAAAGAGCTTTCCTTACTTCAGAAATAAATGTTAATTGCAAAGGAAAACTATTTATGTACTATATTTCTCTGTGCTCTATTTCAAGGGTAGCAGTTCTTTATGAATCGCCTACAAATTTCATTTGCAAAGTAAGCCAGGTTGAATTTAGAATTAATATCATGTTACACTGGTGAAATTTGACATAAATGTTTAAATAAAATGTTAACATGTATACAGTTGCTTTATGTTTATCATTTGGTTTCATTAGATATACTGAAGTAAAGTACTCCTGGACTAAAGGGTAAATACATTTAAAAAAAATAAGTAAATGTAACATTAATTTTGATAATTGAAAATCCAATATGAATTAAATTCAGTTAAAAACTTTGAGTAAATGCAGCACATTTGTTTTGGTAAAAAAAAAAAATCTAATTCTCTGTTACATCTATGTAGGTTTTCAAATATATCTACTCATTTTAATTTTTTTTTTCAGTTAGGGTTACTATTGCACTGATTTAGGATTTTAATTATATCTACTCAATTTTATGTCGTGGTACTAAATGTAGTTATTCAGATCTGTTAATTTGTTTACTTAAATTTACTCATAATTCATAAGGAATATTTAAATGATTTCACAGCTTTAAAATGTACTCAATATTTTTTCTCCTTTCTTGGCAGCTTAACAACTGCATTGTTTAAGGTACTGGGTGGAAAATGCACTGTGTAGGCTCTAGTGCAATGGCAGATTTATTTGTCTTCATAAACAGAAGTAAAGATAAAGATGATTAATCTAGCTGCTGACCCTCTTGATTATATTAAGTAAAAATAACAGAATGTTTAGCTGAATATGTCCAGAATTCTTCCCAAAGTCCTGATTTGAGCAATCTTAATTCCTTATATTTAGCATATTTTAAAATAAATTCATTAACAATTTAATACATTCATAAATTAACAGACAGATAAATTCAATGATGAATTAATAAGTTAATTACAATCTTACCAGGCTGTACCTCAATAGTATTGTGTCTGCAGAATGACACTGCAACTGTCTATGTGAAGAGAGAATCCCCGGGTATCTATATAGACATCGCAACAGGAAACAAAACTGAAATATGCAGCAGATTTACTTGTTCTAATTGCCTGGAAACTACATTCTTTTTTGACAAGTCATTCAGGCTTCTGTTCTGACAAAGAATATTTTGACTCTGATTGACCTGTTTCTTTTGGCATGACTATTCAATTGAAAAAAAAAAAAAAGTCAGAAGTTACTCTGTACACTCTTTTAAAATAGTGGCAGAGATGAGATGAGTGTACATGTACAGACACAGTGAACTGCAGTTAGCTTCTAATCAGAAATTCAAATAGCAATAAATATGGCAATTTAAATAAAGTATTTACAGTAGACGTAAGGTGCACGATTATGGACAGCAGTCGCAGTTGTAAACTGTAACAGTTTTGCAGATAGTGCAATAGTATAAACAATACTTGTGTAAATAAATAATCCTTGTGCAATAAATAATGTGAACAATACTTGTGCAAAATAGTATATAAATATATAGCCATTGTGTAGAATGGTGCAAGTAGTCCTTGTGCAAAATTGTATATATATGTCACGTTTCGTGACATAACGGAGATAAGGTAGGATGCAAGTGCAGTATGAACAGTTTTATTGAGAGACACGCAGGCAGGTAAATCCAAACAGTAATCCACAAACGTAATCCAGTAACATGCAAAGTTCAGGCGATCGGCAAACAGGCATAAAGGGGCGAGGCAGGAATCAAGGTTGCGGTCATGGAAATACAGGGTCGAGAAACAAAACAAGAAACATGAACAATAGCGCGGGACTGGTAGCGGAGTAACCAGCGTGAACTAAACAGACGAATCTAAACATGAAACATGAACTATGACTGTGACTATGGTTATCAATCGTAAGGACTCTAAACTAATCTACTATAATATATCTTATCTACCTATAATATTCCGCACCATTTGCTGGGAGGGTCGCGGTACATATAGAAACATAATCAGCGTTGTAATGGCTGACGGCTGAGAGCAATTCAGACACACGTGAAACAACAACCAATGACAGAACAGGGAGGAGACATAACAGAAACATAACAAATGCACGTGTCGAAATGTCACGATTGTCAACAAGGGAAAAGCAGGTGCTCGCGCACCTGCTTGTGCGTGTGCTCACATGCTCCACAGTGCACTGCTTAAAGGGGAACTCGTGACAGAACCCCCCTCAAAAGGCACTCCTCCCGGAGTGCCATGAAACATCCATCTCCATTG
Organism: Ictalurus furcatus; assembly: GCF_023375685.1. Classification (NCBI taxonomy): domain Eukaryota; kingdom Metazoa; phylum Chordata; class Actinopteri; order Siluriformes; family Ictaluridae; genus Ictalurus; species Ictalurus furcatus. The sequence goes on from NC_071267.1 coordinate 1,809,726, forward strand.
GCGGCCCCGGCCCCCTGGGCAGAATGTCCCAAGCAGAGCCAGGAGACCACACGGCGTTCTTGGCGAAACAAAAAAGCAGAGCGACGTTCACGGCTGAACAGGAAATTGGAGCGACGTCCTTGTTGGAGCAGGGAAGCAGAGTGACGTCCTCGTCGGAGCAGGGAAGCAGAGCGACATCCTCGTCAGAACAGGAAGGCAGAGCGACGTCCTCGGCGGAACAGGAAGGCAGAGGGACATCCTCAGCTGAAGAGGAAGGCAGAGGGACGTCCTCGGCTGGACAGGAAGGCAGAGCGATGTCCTCAGTCGGACAGGAAGGCAGAGCGACATCCTCGGCTGGACAGGAAGGCAGAGCGACGTCCTCGTCAGAACAGGAAGGCAGAGCGACGTCCTCGGCGGAACAGGAAGGCAGAGGGACGTCCTTGGCTGAAGAGGAAGGCAGAGGGACGTCCTCGGCTGGACAGGAAGGCAGAGCGATGTCCTCAGTCGGACAGGAAGGCAGAGCGACATCCTCGGCTGGACAGGAAGGCAGAGTGACGTCCTCGGCCAGACAGGGAAACAGAGCGATGTACGCAGCAGTGCAGGGAAACAGAGCGACGTCTTCAGTGGAACAGGAAAGCGGAGTGACGTCCTTGGCTGAGCAGGAGAGCGGAGCGACGTTCTCGGCTGAGCAGGAGAGCAGACGACGTCCTCGGCTGAGCAGGAGAGCAGAGCGACATACTCAGCTTAGCCTGCAAGCTGAACTTGGCTGGTCATGTCAGCAGACTGGGACGTGAGCAGAGCTTGGTTGTCCGTGTCAACAGACACTTGGTTGTGCATGTCAGCAGACGTGGACGTGAGCAGAGCTTGGTTGTCTGTTTCAGCAAACTTAGGCGTGTGCAGAACTTGGTTGTCCCCGTCGGCTGACTTGGGCCTGAACATAAATTGGTTGTCCTTGTCGACAGACTCGGGCGTGAGCAGAACTTGGCTGTCCTTGTCGGCAGACTCGGGTGTGAGCAGAACTTGGCTGTCAGTGTTGGCAGACTCGGGCGTGAGCAGAACTTGGCTGTCAGTGTCGGCAGACTCAGGTGTGAGCAGAACTTGGCTGTCGGTGTCGGCAGACTCGGGTGTGAACAGAACTTGGCTGTCGGTGTCGGCTAACTTGGATGTGAGCAGGGCTTGGTCGGTCATGTCAGCTGACTTGGATGGGAGCAGGGCTTGATCGGTCATGTCGGCTGACTTGGACGTGAGCAGGACTTGGCTGTACATGTTAGTAGACTCGGGCTTGAGCAGATCGTGGTCGGCCGTGTCGGTAGACTTGGGCTTGAGCAGAACTTGGTTGGCCGTGTCAGTAGACTCTGGCTTGAGCAGAACTTGGCCGTGTTAACAGACACTTGGGACAGTAACTGGGCTTTACAGTGGCTCTGTGGAGCTGAGACCCCCTCCTGAACCTCAGGCTGGAGCTCTGGTGCTGGGGCCTCCCTGTTGACCTCTAGCTGGAGCTTGGCAGGTGAGCCCACCTCGTGGGTCTCAGGTACGAGCTCTGAGGTCGCCAGGTTAACCTCCGGCTGGGGCTCTTTTGCTGGGGCCTCCCTGTTGACCTCTAGCTGGAGCTCGGCAGGTGAGCCCACCTCATGGGTCAAGGGTTTGAGCTCTGAGGTCACCAGGTTAACCTCCGGCTGGGGCTCTTTTGCTGGGGCCTCCCTGTTGACCTCTAGCTGGAGCTCGGCAGGTGAGCCCACCTCGTGGGTCTCAGCTTCGAGCTCAGAGGTGGCCAAGGTTAACCTCCGGCTGTGGCTCTGCATGAGTTTGCCTGTAGTAGTGGGTAAACGGCAGGGCAGGTTTGCCTGCCAGACTTACCCCCCCGAAAAGTTCTAGCTCGACCCTCGCCTCCGGACTCCCGAACCGCATCATGAACTCCCCCACAAACTGTTCTACACTGTCCAGGTTCCTACAGTGCTTATCCAGTTGGAGCTACACCCAATGACGGGCCGGTCCAAAGAACCGGGACCACATGAAGCACTTCTCCTCTGGCTTAGGGTCTAACAGGATGGAGAAATAGAATTGACAGTCTACCAGAAAATATTCTGGGGCACCGAAAAATCCATCAAATGGATCAGGAAGCTCCATAAATGTCCATTGTGGGAATTGGACTGAGTCCATAGCGGGGATGGTTGGTGTCGACTTCCGGGTTCTGCGTTTTCTCCGTTCTCCTGCTGCATCCATGTTTAGGCGGAATATTCTGTCACATTTCGTGACGTAACGGAGATAAGGTAGGATACAAGTGCAGTATGAACAGTTTTATTGAGAGACATGCAGGCAGGTAAATCCAAACAGTAATCCACAAATGTAATCCAGTAACATGCAAAGTTCAGGCGATCGGCAAACAGGCATAAAGGGGCGAGGCAGGAATCAAGATCGTGGTCACGGAAATACAGGGTCGAGAAAAAAAACAAGAAACATGAACAATAGCGCGGGACTGGGAGCGGAGAAACCAGCGTGAACTAAACAGACGAATCTAAACATGAAACACGAACTATGACTGTGACTGTGGTTATCTATCATAAGGACTCTAAACTAATCTACTATAATATATCTTATCTATCTATAATATTCCGCGCCATGTGCTGGGAGGCGTGCGGTATATATACAAACATAATCAGCGTTGTAATAGCTGACAGCTGAGGGCAATTCAGACACACATGAAACAACAACCAATGACAGAACGGGGAGGAGACATAACAGAAACATAACAAATGCACGTGTCGAAATGTCAAGGGAAAAGCAGGTGCTCGCGCACCTGCTCGTGCGTGCGCTCACATGCTCCACAGCGCGCTGCTTAAAGGGGAACTCGTGACAGAAACCTCCCCCCCTCCCCAAAGGTACTCCTCCCGGAGTGCCACGAAACATCAATCATCAGGATTTCTGAAACATCAGAAATCCTGACCTTTGATTTGATTATTCTCCCTCAGCCTGTGCATTCATGACGGCTTCATGTCTTTCATCTACAGCATAGGAATAAATTGCAAAATAAATGAAATTAAACAGTACTTGTCTTAAATTCAAATAAAAATCTGACCACTGTTCAGTAAATATCAGTAAATATATAACTAACTATATATTAAGTAGCTGCATGAGCTAGCTACCTAAACTGTGACTGTGCTAGCTTGGACTGAGTTCTGACAATCTACAGAAGTCGCTCATTTATCTTTTAAAAATTTGAAGAAGTGTTTAACATACATTTGTAGACAAAATCCTCTGTTGGAGCGACAGCCTGTTCCACCATGTTTTTGTCCAAATTTAAAACTCAACAGGTTGAGTAAAATGTAAAATTCACTGCAAAAAGTTGAAAAGTTGAAGGGGGTCAATACTTATCCAAGGCACTGTACCTGTAATTACATAGTCGACATTATATAGTTTATGCTGTAGTAGTCTATAATAATTGTTTAACAAGGCTCTGACGTCCAGGCCAAGCCTCCAGGCTGTGACATCCAGGCCAAGCCTCCAGGCTCTGACGTCCAAGCCAAGCCTCACGTCCCTGAGGTCCAAGCCAAGCCTCACGTCCCTGAGGTTCAAGCCAAGTCTCACGTCCCTGAGGTCCAAGCCAAGTCTCACGTCCCTGAGGTCCAAGCAAAGTCTCACGTCCCTCAGCTCACGTTCAAGCCTGCTGATCCAGTTGACCAAGCTCTGCTAATATCTCAGCCTAATGACCAAATGCTGCTCACGCCCAAGTCTACCAACACGGTTGCCCAAGTTCAGCCCACGCCCAAGACTACTGACATGCATAGCCAAGTTCTGCTCGCGCCCCAGTCTGCTGACACGCACAGCCAAGTTCTGCTCGCGCCCGAGTCTGCTGACACGGCCAGCCAAGCTCCGCCCGCGCCCGAGTCTGCTGACACGGCCAGCCAAGCTCCGCCTGCGCCCGAGTCTGCTGACACGGCCAGCCAAGCTCCGCCCATGCCCAAGGTTCACCTGGTGACCTCAGAGCCTCAGCCTCCCTGTTCAGCTGAGGACGTTGCTCAGCCTCCCTGTTCAGCTGAGGCCGTCGCTCAGCCCCCCTGTTCAGCTGAGGCCGTCGCTCAGCCCGCCTGTTCAGCTGAGGCCGTCGCTCAGCCCGCCTGTTCAGCTGAGGCCGTCGCTCAGCCCGCCTGTTCAGCTGAGGCCGTCGCTCAGCCCGCCTGTTCAGCTGAGGTCGTCGCTCAGCCTCCCTGTTCAGCTGTGGTCGTCGCTCAGCCCCCCTGTTAAGCTGAGGTCGTCGCTCAGCCTTCCGGCTCCATGGCAAACGTCGTTCCTCCCTACTGCTTCGAGGAGACCCACGCTCCTCTCCCTGGCCTTACAGGGGACTTCGCTCTGCCTTCCAGTTCAGCTGGGGTCATCGCTCCACTTTCATGCTCCACCGAGGACTTCGCTCAGCCTGCCTGCCCGGCTGTGGATGTTGCTCTGCCTTCATGCTCCGCCGAGGACTTTGCTCAGTCTGCCTGCCCTGCTGTGGATGTCGCTCTGCCTTCATGCTCCGCCGAGGACTTTGCTTAGCCTGCCTGCCCGGCTGTGGATGTCGCTCTGCCTTCATGCTCCGCCGAGGACTTCGCTCAGTCTGCCTGCCCTGCTGTGGATGTCGCTCTGCCTTCATGCTCCGCCGAGGACTTTGCTCAGCCTGCCTGCCCGGCTGTGGTCGTCGCTCTGCCTTCATGTTCCGCCGAGGACTTCGCTCAGTCTGCCTGCCCTGCTGTGGTTGTCGCTCTGCCTTCATGCTCCACCGAGGACTTTGCTCAGCCTGCCTGCCCGGCTGTGGATGTCGCTCTGCTTCCCTGCTACGCCGAGGACGTCGCTCCGCTTCCCTGCGCCGCCAAGAACACCGTGCAGTTTCCTGGCTCTGCCTGGGACATTCAGTCCAGGGGGCCGGGTCCGCCAATTAAATGGGATGACTCATTCAATTCAATTCAATTCAATTTTATTTCTATAGCGCTTTTTACAATAGACATTGTCTCAAAGCAGCTTTACAGAAATATCAACATGGTATACAGATATTAAAGATGCGAATTTATCCCAACTGAGCAAGCCACTGAGTGGCGACGGTGGCAAGGAAAAACTCCCGAAGATGTTTTAAGAGGAAGAAACCTTGAGAGGAACCCGACTCAGAAGGGAACCCATCCTCATCTGGGTAACAACAGATAGTGTGAAAAAGTTCATTATGGATTTATATGAAGTCTGTATGGCCTTAGGAGCAGCCGTAGTCCCAGCAGTCTGGAATTAGAGAAGATTTGAGCTCCATCCAGAGGCAGAAAGGATCTGGATCTCTAGTATCTCCATAAATTCATGTGGGGCTCGGCGAAAGGAGAGAGGGAGAAAAAAGATTATTATGACTGCGAAGTAGTAGAACAGAATCTAGTCAGGGTAGGCTTGAGTAAACAAATACGTTTTAAGCCTAGACTTAAACACTGAGACTGTGTCTGAGTCCCGAACACTAATAGGAAGACTGTTCCATAACTGTGGGGCTCTATAAGAGAAAGCTCTTCCCCCTGCTGTAGCCTTCACTATTCGAGGTACCGTCAAATAGCCTGCATCTTTTGATCTAAGTAGGCGTGGCGGATTATATAAAACCAAAAGGTCGCTTAGATATTGTGGCGCGAGACCATTTAGTGCTTTATAGGTTAATAAAAGTATTTTATAGTTAATGCGAGATTTTACTGGGAGCCAATGCAGTATTGATAATATCGGTGTGATATGGTCGTACCTTCTAGTTCTAGTTAGGACTCTAGCAGCTGCATTCTGGACTAACTGGAGCTTATTTATATTCCTACTGGAACATCCAGACAGTAAGGCATTACAGTAATCTAATCTAGAGGTGACGAATGCATGAACTAGTATTTCCGCATCATGTAGTGACAATATGTTTCTTATTTTAGAAATATTTCTGAGATGAAAGAAGGCTATCCTAGTAATATTATCTACATGAGCATCAAATGATAGGCTGGAGTCAATAATCACTCCAAGGTCTTTAACTGCTGCACATGATGAAACAGAAAGACCATCCAGAGTAACCATGTGATCAGAAAGATTACTTCTAGCTACACGTGGGCCTAATAAAAGTATTTCTGTTTTATCAGAATTAAGTAGAAGGAAGTTAGTTAACATCCAATGTCTAATGTCCTTTACACAATCCTCAGCTTTACTAAGCTTCTGTCTGTCCTCTGGCTTCGCTGAAACATACAACTGTGTATCATCAGCATAACAGTGGAAGCTAATTCCATGTTTACGAATAATTTGACCTAGGGGTAGCATATATAAAGTAAAGAGCAGTGGGCCTAAAACAGAACCCTGTGGAACTCCAAAAGTAACCTCAGTACGCATGGAGAATTCACCATTTACATCTACGAACTGATAACGATCGGTCAGATAAGACCTGAGCCAGGAGAGGACTGTTCCCTTAATACCAACAACATTTTCTAATCTATCAAGGAGAATAGTGTGATCTATAGTATCAAAAGCTGCACTAAGGTCGAGTAACACAAGCAGAGAGACACAACCCTGATCGTAGGTCAGTAGAAGGTCATTTACTACTTTAACTAATGCTGTCTCTGTGCTATGATGAGGTCTAAACCCTGACTGATACATTTCATGAATGTTATTCCTATCTAAGTACGAGCATAACTGCTTTGCTACAACCTTTTCTAAAATCTTAGAGATGAAGGGGAGATTTGATATTGGTCTATAGCTGGACAATTGAGACGGGTCAAGATCAGGTTTTTTAATCAAGGGTTTAATAACTGCTAATTTAAGTGATTTAGGTACATGGCCAGTGCTTAGGGAAGAATTGATTATATTTAGAAGTGGTTCAATTACTCCTGGACAAATCTGTTTAAACAAACATTTAGGTACGGGATCTAGTATGCAAGTTGATGAATTGGCTGAAGAGATTAATGTAGCTAGTTCGGTCTCTCTAAGCGAAACAAAATACTCTAAACATTGATCTGATATTGCTACATTGTCATGTAATGGGTTTGTTACAGTACTGTCCGGTTTTAATTTAATGGCCTGTATTTCACGTCTAATATTTTCAACCTTATCGATGAAAAATTTCATGAAATCTTCACTGCTATGTAATGATTGAATGTTTCTCTCTGTAGTGGTTTTATTCCTAGTTAATTTTGCTACTGTGTTGAAAAGGAATCTAGAATTGTTTTTGTTGTCTCCTATTAAGGTGGAGAAATAGATTTTTCTAGCATCGCCAAGAGATTTCCTATATTTCAGTAAGCTCTCCTTCCATGCTGTTTGAAATATCACCAGTTTGGTTTGACACCATTTACGTTCTAATTGTCGAGTTGTCTTTTTAAGGTTCGCGTTTGATCGTTATACCAGGGTGCTAATTTTTTTTCTCTAATTATTTTCCTTTTGAGTGGAGCCACTCTATCTAGCGTGTAGCGGAGTGTTGACTCCAAGCTTTCAGTCGCCTGATCGAGTTCTATGTGATCTGATGGTGATCCAAATCTAATTGATGTTTCTGCGAGGTTATTTATGAAGCTCGGTGCAGTAGCTGATGTGTAGGTACGTTTTACGCGGTAGCGAGGCGAGGTGGAAATATTATGATCAATTCGTATTATGAACGAGATAAGATAATGGTCTGAGACAACTTCAGACTGCGGAAGAATGATAATATTTTCTATACTTAGTCCGTATGTTAGTATGAGGTCAAGAGTGTGACCACCATTATGAGTAGGCCCGATTACGTTCTGATTAATCCCTACTGAATCTAAGATGGACACAACCGCTAATCTTAGAGGGTCTTCCAGGTTATCAAAATGAATATTAAAGTCTCCGACGATTAATGCTTTATCTACAGACACAACCAGGTTTGAGACAAAGTCTGCAAATTCACTAAGAAATTCAGTATATGGCCCTGGGGGTCTGTAAATAATAATTAGAGGAATTGACTTATTTTTTGTGGCTACATAACTTATACTGGTATAAAGAATTTCAAAAGAATTAAATTTATGCTTAGGTTTTTGTGTGATGACTAGATTTTTACTATGGATGAGACCAACACCTCCTCCTCTACCAGTTGAACGAGGCTGATGTACATAACTGTATCCAGGAGGACTGGCTTCATTTAATGCTATGTACTCGTTTGGTTTAATCCAAGTTTCTGTTAAACACATTAAATTACATTCCTGATCAGTAATGATGTCGTTAACAATAAGAGCCTTAGACGCAAGAGATCTAATGTTTAATAGTCCTAGCTTCAGATCAAAAGTGCTGGCTGTGCATTCAATATGATTTAATTTTATGTTAATTAGGTTACGAAGATAGACTTTCCGAGATTTTCTATATATTTGTATAGCTCGGGGAACAGACACAGTCTCTATAGTATGTACTACCGGTGCCGGATTTTTAATTGAACATTGATTATACTGAATGTTGTTATTATTGGAAGATGTACTTACGCTAGGCAGTCACTTGGAGTGTAGCGCCTTGGAAATGTTGTCTGATAGCAGTTCCGCTCCAAGGCTGCTGGGGTGCAGGCCATCAGGACGAAACAACCTAGGAGGCTCCCAGAACAGATTCCAGTTATTGACAAACACCAGATTCTGCTCATTACACCAAGAGACTAACCAATCATTTAATGCTAGAAGTCTACTGAACTTTTCTGCTCCACGTCTGTATGTGGGAAGAGGTCCAGAGACGATGATCTTCGCGGTGGGTGATCTGCCTCGTACCGTCTCGATCAGGCTGGAGAAGTCCCTCTTCAGAACCTCCGTCTGCCGCAGCCTGGTGTCGTTCGTCCCCGCGTGCAGCACAACCGCTCCAATGCGCTCGTCCTTCTTCAGGATCCCGGATACCTGCGCAGCGACATCAAGGACACAAGCACCAGAAAAACAGTGTGTGCGCACCTTACCTTTAGATGAGGCTACACGGACGTTCCGCACAATGGAGTCCCCGACGATCACAGCGTTGGGTCTGGTCTGGCGGAGAGGGGCGAAGCGGTTCCTGGTTGGAATCTCGAACACCGGAGGTGGAGAGGGTCCAGCCCGCGCCTTCCGCCGCTGGTTCACCCAAGGCCCGAGGTGTGTTGGCGCCGGCGTGACGGAGACCACGGCTGGGAAAGGTGCACGGTCCCTGCACAGAGAAACACACGGCGTAGAGGGGCTGGGAGTGGAAATACCACGCTGTGTGCTTACCTTACTCATGGCACTCCGGGAGGAGTGCCTTTGGGGGGGGGGGTTCTGTCACGATTCCCCCTTTAAGCAGCGTGCTCTAAGTGCGAATGCGCGAGCACCTGCTTTCCCGTTGTTGACCGTAGTGACATCTGGACACGTGTGTTTTGTTTATGTTTCTGTCATGTCTCCTCCCTGTTCTGTCATTGGCTGGGATTTCTTGTGGGTCTGTATTGCTCACAGCTGCTAGCAGTTTAGACGCTGATTATGTCCGCATATATACCGCGCGCCTCTCAGCACACAACGCAGAAGATTAAATGTTTGGAGTTGGTTTAGCTCGTATCATAGTCATAGTTCGTGCTGGATTATCCGCTTCCAGTCCCTCATCGTAGTTCGTTTCTTGTTTTGTTTATCAACCTAGATTCCTGCCTTGCCCCGTGTATGCCTGTTTGCCAATCGCCTGACCTCTTGCATGTTTGTGGATTACGTTTTGGATCACGTTTTGGATTTGTCTGCCTGTCTCTCTTTCCAATAAACAACCGTTCATACTGCACTTGCATCCGTCCTATCTCTGCTCCGTCACGATTCGTGACATAGTTAGAATATCTGTGTGAGAAGGATCAGTCTGAACGGTGTAGCATCTATGTTTAGCATGCTAAACGCTCTTTGTTTTCATGTCCTGTTTTCTGCCTCTCCCTCTGTTTCGTAACAGAATATCGCGCCCACAATGGAAGTAGCAGGAGAGCCCGGAGTCCGAAAATTTCTTTATTTTTGGAACTTCCCGACAAGGGAGGAGTACTACGCCTGGCAGCGCAAGCAGCAGGAGGCACACCAAGCTGCGCTATGGAGGCAGCAGGAGGAGTTGCGGTTTAAGCAGCGGATGGAAGAAGTAGACCGGTTGCTCCGTGGCGTGGAAGAAGCGCTTCGCCCCCGTCTCGTGGAGCGGAACAACACTCCACCTTGCTGCCTAAGGGAGGTCCAGTCACGCTGCCTAGTCTGGAGCAGAAGGCTAGCCCAGAACTTTTTTTTGGGGGGGCAAGGGTGACAGCAGAGCGACAGCGTGAGGCCTACGGGGAGGCCTCAGCTGTGGGGCTCCTGCCTGAGGTCAACATGGCGACCTGAGGCCTACGGGGAGGTCTCGACTGTGGAGCTCATGCACGCGGAGGAGGCCGTCCCGCTGCCCTGCCCGGCCGAGGAGGCCGTCCCACTGCCCTGCCCGGCCAAGGAGGCCGCCCAGCCCTCCAGTCCCGCCGGGGATGCCGCCCAGCCCTCCAGTCCCGCCAGAGGCGGCGCCCAGAGTTCCAGTGCTGCCGTAGGCGACGCCCAGCGTTCCAGAGCTGGTGCCCAGGGTTCCAGAGCCGCCGGGGGCGGCGCCCAGCATCCCAGCTCCACCAGGGGCGGCGCCCAGCGTCCCAGAGCCGCCGGGGGCGGTGCCCTGCATTCCCGAGCCGCCGGGGGCGGCGCCCTGCATTCCAGAGCCGCCCGGGGCGGCGCCCTGCGTTTCACTTCCAGCGCCGCCAGGGGTGCCACGTCGACTTTCAACCCCGGTGGGGGTGTTGCTCCGCCCCTCTGCTGTCCGACGGAGGCTGCCTCGCTTTCTGTCGCAGCAAGAGACAGCTCGCACAGGGGCCCGGGACCCCCGTTGGAGGGGGGTTCTTGGTGGTCCGGGAGGAGCACCCTTTGGAGGGGGGTTCTGTTACATCACGGCCAGCAGAGGGCACTGTGGCACGGCTCCGGACTGGTCACATGACTGTTTTGTTTTTGAACCCCAGCTAAAAAAAATCCCCCAAAATTATCTGCTTTAAGCACCGCCTGATAATTTATGCAGACTTTTTTTTATTCATCAGCTTTAGCAGCTGTTTCAAACTATGCAACTTTACCTTGAAACATACAGTATGACTATTTTTTTTAATGAAAGTTTCCTATTCACATGTACAAAAGTTGTGTGCCACCTAAGCATTTAATTTCTAAAATGTAAAAAGTTTTGGCTTACTAAATCAATTAATGTAAATTTACAAACATTTATGACCACTTTTATGTATTTACGTGCTAACATGAATCGTTGCTAATACAATGACAGTTTGAAAAATAGATTATTTTAAGGAAATCCACTGAGAGTTTCCATTACACTAAAATCTCTCAGCTGGAAGTAGCTCCCTCCAAAGTGCAAAAAGCACCATTTACATTATATAGTCAGGTCCATAAGTATTTGGACAGTGACACAATTTTGGATGCAGGAGTGCGTGATTAAAATGAAGGTGAGTGTTCTGGGAATTGTGGTCCATGGTGGCCATGTTTGTAGGCCGCAGTGCAGGATGGGAAATGTAGTCACTGGTTTGCTGTGATATGACAGTACACATATTTCTAATTTTTTTTTCAATTTTACTTTGTATTGCTGCTTCATCTGCTTTTTATATTCTTCTATGTCTATAGAGGAATGCTTTATGTATCGATGATGTATAAAATGACTGCAATTCCTAAACGGTTAATTCAATATTGTTGTTAAACCCCTTTAATTAAAGCTAAATTTCAACTGTTCAATTTCAAATCCATTGTGGTGGTGCACAGATGCAAAATTACAAAAATTGTGTCAGTGTCCAAATACTTATGGACCCGGCTGTAAGTAGTATGCTCATTCCTGTTAGCCTTCATTAGAATTCTGCTTCAAACATATCACACGCTTGAGGAGAGCTTTCCGCTTGCACTATCTATGCATGTGTTGTGGATAAAAATGACATGAAATAAGCATGAGGGAGACTTAGTATGAGTAAAATGTAATTTTAGTGGTAATTCACAGGACTGGTGGGTGCGTAGTCTGGAGGAGAGCGGGAGGGGGAAGAAAATGGGGTGCGTCCTGGGGACATGGGAAAGTCGGCAAAGGTGAAGTGGGAGGACCACTGAGAGTGGGGCGGACTGGTAGGTGAGAAGAGGGACGAAGGGTCGGGGCCCGGATCAGAGAAGAGGACATCTCCCTCAGACTGAAAGCCGGAGGGGGGGTCCTGGCTGTGTAGAGGCATCAACACACACGTTCACGGGGCAGATTCTGTATCGGAGGGGGGGAGGGAACCCCGCATTTCCATCTCCATTTCTGGAGGGGGTGCTGCGAAGATAGTTAAGTAGCACCATGATATCAGCAGTGAGATGCATAAGCTGATAATGAGTGTCCAGATCCAGATCCAGTAACGGGAAGGACTGACGACGGGCACCTAGACACATAGAAGCGGGATTAGGCGGACATTGACAAATTGGAATTACACTTTAAAGATCTTTAAGAGCACTACACTGTGGTGTAGTAGTCAAAAAAGTCAAAAAGAGGTATACGAGCTGAGCTGAGGAGTGCTAATACACACACACACACACACACACACACACACACACACACGCTCGTACAGTCAAGGGCGGGCAAGTAGACACAACATACACACACATGAATAACTTTATAAGAATAATGAAAAAGGAGTAATAAGATATTATAATATCTTATAGTAATAGAGAAACTCTCTATAAAAAACAGAATAGTAGGATATGCAGGACAGTAGAACTGTAATGATATTAAGAAGTAGGAAGTACAGTAAATCGCTTTTCAAGTAGTATAAATATATATAAAATAAGAAATACAGAGCAAACATGAAAATAAATTATAATAAATGTAACTTACTCATAATTCAGATGGTTCAGATGGTGAAGATTCTTGTCTCGCAAGGAAGGCCTTAATTTTAAGAGAGAACCATGAGGAGCCATTTATAAAGGTGGCTGAGTCAAGCTGCCCCCCCCCCCCCGCTGTCACAGCTCGGTCTGATCAGAACTCAAATTCCCAGGATGCAATACTCACTTCTCAGGCACGCATGCGCTCCCCATCCCCGGAGTTCTGATCAGACACACCTGGCACCAATCACACACTAGTACTTAGAGAAGACATCCACCTAGAATCGGCGCGAAGTATACGCTCAGTAGCCTAGTTTGCTGCGTTACCAAGCCGATCTAGTTCGTTGTTTCTTGTGATCCTCGACCCTTGCTTTCTGTCTCGACTACGCTTTCTGGATATCCCCATTTGTATTGTTCACCCGATCGCTTGACCCTTGCCTACTCTACGACTATGCTTCTTGAACTTCCCCCGCTGTTCGCCCGCCTCCCGCTCCTGCTTCCGTACCGTCTCGAGGTTGGTGACAGAATACTTCGCCTATTAATGGAGGCAGCGGGAGATCGTTGGCCGAACGCCATCGAGGGACATGGCCGGATGCTTAGCGAACATGATTACCGTCTCGCCCACCTAACTGAGCAGGTAGCTCGGTTAAATCAAGCTGCACAGCCTCCTACGGTGCCGACCCCACGCTTACCTCCCACTCTAGCGCCGGAGAAGTATGATGGAGATCCCGCACGCTGCCGGGGTTTTTTACTCCAGTGCTCCCTGTTTTTCTCCACGTACCCAGACATGACGGAGAGTCAGAAGATCATCCACTTCATGGAACTTTTAACCGGGAAAGCTCTCCTCTGGGCTACCGCGGAATGGGAACAGGAAGGGAACCGTATCAGCACGTTTGAGCAGCTGACATCACGTTTCCGCACGGTATTTGATCACTCTCCAGACAGCCGGGAGACTGGGGAGGACTTATTGTCCATGGCGCAGGGATCACGGAGTGTGGCGGATTACGCCCTCGAATTTCGCACGGTCGCCGCCCGGAGCGGATGGAATGACCCCGCTCTAAAAGCCATGTTTCGCCGGGGATTAAATGCTGACATCTTAACGGAGCTGGCGTGCCGCGATGATCTTTTGACCCTTGACTCACTCATCAACGTAGCTATCCGCCTGGATCGTCTACTACGTAGCCGCCGCCCCGGACGCAGTGAGGCGGAAGCACTGACACCTGAGCACTCTAGTGAACCCATGCAGCTGGGACAGACTCGGGTGAGCATGCAGGAAAGAGAACGACGGCGCCGTGAACATTGTTGTTTCTACTGCGGTGAGAAGGGCCACTTCGTGCAACAATTCAATTCAATTCAATTCAATTCAATTTTATTTGTATAGCGCTTTTTACAATAGACATTGTCTCAAAGCAGCTTTACAGAAATATCAACATGGTATACAGATATTAAAGGTGTGAATTTATCCCAACTGAGCAAGCCACTGAGTGGCGACGGTGGCAAGGAAAAACTCCCTAAGATGTTTTAAGAGGAAGAAACCTTGAGAGGAACCCGACTCAGAAGGGAACCCATCCTCATCTGGGTAACAACAGATAGTGTGAAAAAGTTCATTATGGATTTATATGAAGTCTGTATGGCCTTAGGAGCAGCCGTAGTCCCAGCAGTCTGGAATTAGAGAAGATTTGAGCTCCATCCAGAGGCAGAAAGGATCTGGATCTCTAGTATCTCCATAAATTCATGTGGGGCTCGGCGAAAGGAGAGAGGGAGAAAAAAGATAATTATGACTGCGAAGTAGTAGAACAGAATCTAGTCAGGGTAGGCTTGAGTAAACAAATACGTTTTAAGCCTAGACTTAAACACTGAGACTGTGTCTGAGTCCCGAACACTAATAGGAAGACTGTTCCATAACTGTGGGGCTCTATAAGAGAAAGCTCTTCCCCCTGCTGTAGCCTTCACTATTCGAGGTACCGTCAAATAGCCTGCATCTTTTGATCTAAGTAGGCGTGGCGGATTATATAAAACCAAAAGGTCGCTTAGATATTGTGGCGCGAGACCATTTAGTGCTTTATAGGTTAATAAAAGTATTTTATAGTTAATGTGAGATTTTACTGGGAGCCAATGCAGTATTGATAATATCGGTGTGATATGGTCGTACCTTCTAGTTCTAGTTAGGACTCTAGCAGCTGCATTCTGGACTAACTGGAGCTTATTTATATTCCTACTGGAACATCCAGACAGTAAGGCATTACAGTAATCTAATCTAGAGGTGACGAATGCATGAACTAGTATTTCCGCATCATGTAGTGACAATATGTTTCTTATTTTAGAAATATTTCTGAGATGAAAGAAGGCTATCCTAGTAATATTATCTACATGAGCATCAAATGATAGGCTGGAGTCAATAATCACTCCAAGGTCTTTAACTGCTGCACATGATGAAACAGAAAGACCATCCAGAGTAACCATGTGATCAGAAAGATTACTTCTAGCTACACGTGGGCCTAATAAAAGTATTTCTGTTTTATCAGAATTAAGTAGAAGGAAGTTAGTTAACATCCAATGTCTAATGTCCTTTACACAATCCTCAGCTTTACTAGGCTTCTGTCTGTCCTCTGGCTTGCCCTCTCAAACAGGGCTCTACCCGAGGGGAAGCCAAAACTGCCAGACCATCTCAGGCAGGGGTGAGTTTCGAACCCATTACCCAGCACTCTGTTCAGTCTGCCTTCGTATTGCCCGTTATAGTGGGTTACTCAAGTGTTTCCTGTGTTTTAGAAGCGCTGATCGACTCGGGAGCGGCGGGGAATTTCATTAACCAAGAGACCGTACGCCAATATAACATCCCCATTCGTCCTCTCTGCACCCCCCGCCGTGTCCAAGCCATTGATGGGGCCCCCATAGGAGATGGCTTAATCACCTACTGCACTGAACCTGTTAACCTCCGAACCAGTGCCCTTCATCAGGAGAAGATCACGTTCCATGTCATAGTGACGGCTCGGCACCCAGTGGTTCTCGGTCTCCCTTGGCTCGAACATCACAATCCCCAAATTTCATGGAACCAAAGGGAAATCACGCGCTGGTCAGCTCACTGTATTAATCACTGTCTGCAAGTCCCTGTGATCCCCATAGCATCTACCTCCATTGAAAGCCCAGATAAGGCAGATAACGTTCAGATCCCCAGTGTTTACCACGACCTCATAGAGATATTCTGTAGGAAGAAGGCGAGCGGACTACCTCCCCACCGTGATTACGACTGAGCTATTGATTTGCTCCCAGGCACTACACCACCACGAGGGAGGGTCTACCCGTTAACGATCACTGAGCAAAAAGCCATGGAAGAGTACATTCAGGAGGCGTTGCACCAAGGGTATATACGACCATCCACTTCTCCAGCATCCGCGGGATTTTTCTTCGTGGAGAAGAAGGGAGGAGGTTTACGACCGTGCATCGACTACCGAGGACTAAACCAATGTTGCGTCAAGTACCGCTACCCACTCCCTCTAGTACCAGCCGCTCTGGAACAATTACGCACGGCCACCATCTTCACGAAACTGGACTTACGCAGTGCATACAACCTGGTCTGTATCCGAGAGGGAGATGAATGGAAGACTGGGTTCAGCACAACTTCAGGCCACTACGAGTATCAGGTCATGCCGTATGGGCTTTCTAACCCCCCCTCGGTCTTCCAATGTTTAATTAACGATGTGTTACGTGACATGCTGGGACGCCATGTGATCGCCTACATCGACGACATACTGATATACTCTGACTCCCGGGAAGAACATGTTCACCACGTTCGCCGAGTGCTACAGCGACTGCTCCGTCACCAGTTATATGTTAAAGCCGAGAAGTGTGAATTCCATAGAGCCACCATCACGTTTCTGGGATACGTCATCAGCCCCGAGGGGATCTCCATGTACCAAGAAAAGGTCCAGATGGTAGTAAGCTGGCCCACACCCACGACGATCAAGGAACTACAGTGGTTTCTGGGGTTTGCGAACTTCTACAGGAGATTTATCAGGAATTTCAGTGCCGTCGCCAACCCCCTCACATCCCTGCTAAAGGGGAAACCCAAACGTCTGGCATGGAATTCAACTGCCCAATCCGCCTTCGACAAGCTCAAGAAAGCCTTCACTATGGCACCCCTCATCAAACATCCAGACCCATCCAGACCGTTTATAGTGGAGGTGGACGCATCAGAGACCGGGGTAGGAGCTATTCTGTCCCAACGATTTGGAGAGAAGCCAAAACTTCACCCAGTGGCCTTCTTCTCGCGAAAACTTTCCCCAGCCGAGAGAAACTACGATGTGGGAAATCAGGAACTCTTGGCAGTTAAGTTAGCGCTGGAGGAGTGGAGACACTGGTTAGAGGGGGCTACACATCCATTTGTCATCTTCACGGACCATAAGAACCTGGAGTACCTTCACACTGCAAAGCGACTCACACCCCGCCAGGCCCGATGGGCCCTATTCTTCACTAGATTTCAATTCACGTTATCCTACAGACCCGGGTCCAAGAACACAAAAGCGGATGCTCTGTCTCGTCTCGATCAGACGGAACGGGTCAACGAGCAGGAGGAGTACATCATTCGTCCTTCATGTGTTATCAGTGCGCTAGAGTGGGAGCTGGACGCTGAACTAGAACAGATTCCGCAGTCCCAAGTACCGGTAAAGTGTCCTCCTAACAAACTCTTCGTACCCGAAGAGTACCGCCAAGAACTCATCATCTGGGCACACATGGTACTCGGTACGGGACATCCAGGTACACAATGCACACACCATCTCCTGGAAGAGAAATACTGGTGGCCCAATATGATAGAAGACATACACAAGGTGGTGAAGTCCTGTTCATCGTGCGCACAGAATAAAGTACCTCGGACCCTCCCCGCTGGGAGGCTCAAGCCCTTACCTATCCCCGAACGCCCATGGTCACACATATCTGTAGATTTCGTAACAGACCTGCCTAGATCCCAAGGAGATACCACAATTCTAGTCGCAGTGGACCGGTTCTCCAAGTCCGTACGTTTCATTCCCTTACACGCTCTCCCCACTGCATTCAGGACAGCCGAACTTCTATTCCGGCATGTGTTCAGGTATTACGGCATTCCTGAGGAGATTGTCAGTGACAGGGGCCCGCAGTTTACCTCCAGAGTGTGGTCCAGCTTCATGACGAAGATGGGAGTGACAGTGAATCTCACCTCGGGTTATCACCCACAAGCCAATGGGCAAGCCGAACGAGTCAATCAGGAACTGGAGCGATTTCTCCGTACGTTTTGTGCCAATAACCTATAGGATTGGAGCAAGTTCTTGCCATGGGCCGAGTACCATCTCCCCTTCATTCCACGTATCACGTCTCAAACCTGTTGTCAACGGTCCTCTGGCCACCGAAGTACCAGCTGAAACTCCCCCGACCCCTCTGGAAATTGATGGACAACCGGCTTACCGCGTCAGGAACATCCTCAACTCGAGACACAGGAGGGGCAAGCTGGAGTATTTGGTCGAGTGGGAGGGTTACGGACCTGAGGAACAGTGCTGGGTTCCCAGGCAGGATATACTTGATCCACAGCTTACCAAGGACTTTCACACAACTTATCCTCATCTCCCAGGTCCACGACCCCGGGGGAGGCCAAGAAAGAACTCTGCTCCCGGAGTGAGCCCTTTGGGGGGGGTTCTGTCACAGCTCGGTCTGATCAGAACTCAAATTCCCAGGATGCAATACTCACTTCTCAGGCACACATGCGCTCCCCATCCCCGGAGTTCTGATCAGACACACCTGGCACCAATCACACACTAGTACTTAGAGAAGACATCCACCTAGAATCGGCGCGAAGTATACGCTCAGTAGCCTAGTTTGCTGCGTTACCAAGCCGATCTAGTTCGTTGTTTCTTGTGATCCTCGACCCTTGCTTTCTGTCTCGACTACGCTTTCTGGATATCCCCATTTGTATTGTTCACCCGATCGCTTGACCCTTGCCTACTCTACGACTACGCTTCTTGAACTTCCCGATCCTACGCTGTTTGCCCGCCTCCCGCTCCTGCTTCCGTACCGTCTCGAGGTTGGTGACACCCGCGAGATAATAGTAAGAGCGAGGTCACTCTAGATTGTTTTGTCTCTCCACTTTTGATTTTACGGGTTATTCAAACCCCTTGGTTTCGATTCTCTGGGTTACTGAAATCCCTTGGTTTTGATTCTCTGGGTTATTGAAATCCCTTGGTTTTGATTTTCTGGGTTATTAGAAATCCCTTGGTTTTGATTTTTTGGGTTATTAGAAATCCCTTGGTTCTGATTTTATGTGTAATTTGAAACCCCTGGTTTTGATTCTATGTGTAAGTGGAATAGCCCTTTTTTGGAACATAAGAGTAAGGTAGATGAGCTCTTTTTTAACCCTATTGGTAGTGATATCATAGTCTTCTTGAAACATATGGGTTATTTACTGTGTAAGTAAAGTATAAATGCTGGAGCTTAAGCTCAGGGTATCAGATCACTTCTGAGAATTCTCATCGGTGTGGATCTCGTGTGGTGGAACGGAACCAATAAAGCTGGACCCTTGCTTCTTCTCACTCACGGCTGGTGTTTTTTTCTATCTCCAACTGGGTTCAGAGGTAGATGTGAGTATTGGCTTCTAAGTTGAATTTTAAATGTTTTTGGGTAATAGGCTAAATTTGAGCCAACACATGCAAATAAAAATACTAAATACTCCTCATTGTACTTACAGAATGCTTCCTGCTTAGAAAGTTGTCTGGTTGAGTGGATGCTCCTTGTGATTTTCTTTTATCAAGATATACACTCACTGTCCACTTTAATAGGAACACCTGTACACCTGCTTATTTATGCAGTTATCCAATCAGCCAATCATGTCACCGCAGCACGGTGCATAAAATCATGCAGATACGGGTAAAAAGCTTCAGGTAATGATCACATCAACCATCAGAATTGGGATAAATGTGATCTCTGTGACTTTAACCATGGCATTGTTGTTGGTGACAGATGGGCTGGTTTAAGATTTAAAATATTTTACATGGAACGCTTTTATAAAGCATTAATAAATACAAGAGTCTACATTATCTAATTATCTAAAACAGATACTGCCTCTGTGTAAAATATTTGTGCTGCCTGTGAAATTTTTCGTTATGTAATGACAAAGGAAATAAGTAGTAATCAAGACAATATTTTGAGTGACTTTGTGTAACCACTTGTGTAATTTATGTAACAGTAACAGTAAGATTAATATAGCTGCAAGCAGCAATACCGGGGTCAAGCCAATTATTGGCACCATGAGCAGCAAAAGAAGCTTTGTGACATGTTTTTGGTTAGAGAGGGATGAACAGTGTATGAGGAGTTAGAAAAAGTTAACTTTCAATGATAAAAAAAAATCTATTTATTTAAAAAATAACTAAAAATAGCTTCTTCTTAGAAATTTTGTCCAGTATGTGGTGCTGTTCTGAAACATTTCGGGTAGCATCTGGGCATAATGGTTATCATATAGGAAAATGTTCAAGGGTTATAAGCCAAAAAAGCTGTTTTTGCTATCTCCTGACCAGCAGGGGGAAGTGAGCCGAATCTCTGCAGGTAACCTCAGGGCCAAATGGTAATGACACATAAGTTTCCTCATAATCCCTCAAAGCATTGCGGAGACACAGCCTCAAGTTAAATTTTGCGCGTTCTTCAAATTCATTGAAGCACCAATCAAAAACGGTATGGTTTATCAAAATTCTATGAATAATTTTTGTTGTGAGTGCATGTAGATGGTGCAGGCCATTTTTTTGTGAAAAAAGTAGGTTTTCAAAACATTTAAAAATAGCGGACAGGAAGTTTGGTCAACCATGACAAAATTGGTATCATTGTTCTCGGCTTGAACCGCGGAATCTATCAAGACCAGCCCCATGACAGTAGGCAAAAGGAGTCAATAGCTATTAGCATTTTTTGAAATAGAATTATTATTTTTGACAACAAGGTGGAGCTGTGCTGAAACTTTTTCAGTCCCTTCAGAGCATCGTTCCAAAGTCACATACCGAGTATTGTGATGATACGCCAAGTCTTTCATAAAAGACAGCATTTTATATCTATATTCAAAATGGTCAACATCCAAAATGGCCGACATTTTTCATATCCTTGGAGTCCATATGCCCCACTGAATCTGATGAGATCATATCAATTTGATGATTGTATGACAAACTGTTCAAAACTTATAAGCACAATTTGCTGATTTGGTGGCAGGCCAAAAAGATTTATTAAATGCATGAACATGGCTACAATGCAGCTGCCTCAAACAAACATAATATGGGGACAGTCTTTCAGGTTCTTCGCAAATTCCAGGTGTTTCCTCGCTTTGTTTGAAATGAACGATATCATCGGTTGCACACCAGCTTCATGCCATCAATTATATGTTTGTTGTCATCCGCCTCGAATGCGAAGTATTTCCATATTCCATACCACCTTTCCTCTCAACGAGTCAGGCAGAGTTAAACTTGTTAAGCTAAGCTAATCTTCTGTAGTTTTTCCCGTGTGCTTGTAGGCCTTCCTATTTTTCTTTACCACTTGTGGGCCGACTAAAAAACTTGCATGTATTTGCTGCCCCCTTCAGGTCAGGAAGAATCGCAACCCCGGTACCTCCATTAGAAACGGTTCCAATGCTACTCCAGAAAAACAAGTACCGTCACGTTTTAAGAATGTTGGTACCGACTTGGTACCGAAGTATCAGTTCCCGTGACATCCCTAAGGGGCACTGTTCCAAAACTGGGCAGGCACCCTTGAGTCATGATGGCTATGAAAAATAATAAGTTTGGTATTCAAACGCTAAAGCGTTACAGAGATATACCCTCACGTCCATTTTGGCGTGTTCGCCATCAAACTCGTTGAAGCGCCATTGGAAAAGGGTATAGTTCATCAAAATTCTGTGAAAAACATTTTCTTGTAAGTGTCTAGAAATGATGGAGCCATATTTTCGTATAAATTGGACAAAACGCCTAAGATGAAAAAGTAGGGTTTTCAGAAAATTCAACATAGCGGAAAAGTTTTCATGACAGAAAATGACATCATAGGGTGCCACGACAAAGGTATCTGATCAAAATCTGATGAATTTCATTTCTAGGCCTCATGGTTCAAAAGTTATTAACATAAATGGAAGTGCAAATTTGGACAGTTGATGGCACTATAGGGGTTGAGTTAGAGACACATTAACACATTAGACTGTCTGTGTGCCACATTTCATAACTTTCCCACAAGCAGTTCTATGGGCTGCCATAGACTCAGGAGAAGAAGAAGAAGAAGTAGAAGAAGAAGAAGAAGAAGAAGAAGAAGAAGAAGAAGAAGAAGAAATAGAAGAAGAAAAAGAAGAAGAATATTAACAAGAAATAATAGGGGTCTTCACCCCTTCGGACTTCACCCCTAATAATAAGAACTCTAACGATTACAATAGGTGCCTACGCACCTTCGGTGCTCAGCCCCTAATAATAATAATGAGAAAACTAACGAAAACAATAGGGGTCTTCACCCTTTGGGGCTTGACCCCTAAATAGAGCAGGAAAAGGTGCTGGTAGCAGCCATGGTGAAAAGAGAACTGTACCTGAGGGCTGAGGAGCAGACAGCTAAGCTGCTACATCTGTTCTACAGGAGGAGCAGACTTATAGTGTCACTTCTTTAGTAAGAGGATACAAGTACCCTTTAATAATACAGTTACCATCATATAGTTACCTAATAGTTATGTTTGTTTAATAACTAGGTAATTTCCCCATCAAACACAGCCACCTACTGAAACACATGCATTAATGAATTATCACATGACTGTTCTCTGGGAAATCAGATGCATTGCACAAACATTGGGCATAGCCAATGCAACAATTTGGCTTGTCCTGAAAAAGAAAAAATGACTGGTGTACTGAGCAACAGACACTGATAAGGAAAACAACAGCTGATGACAGAAACATTGTGAGAGCCATGAAGAAAACCCCAAAAACAACAGTCAGTGATATCACCAATAACCTTCACAGGGCAAGGGTGAAGGTATCACAGTCCAATATTCAAAGAAGACTTCAAGTGCAGAAATATAGTGACCATACCACAAGATGCAAACCATTCTCCAGCAGTAAGAATCAGAAAACCAGACTGGAATTCACAAAGAATTATAGAGACGAGCCACAAAAGTTCTGGAACCAACATTAACCTATATCAGAGTGATAGAAAGTCCAAAGTATGGAGAAAGAAAGGATCTACTCATCATCCAAAACATACTAGCTCACCTGTGAAACATGCTTCTGGAACAGGCTCACTAATCTTTATTGACGATGTAACTCGTGCTGGTATCAGCAGAATGAATTCAGAAGTTTACAGAAACATTTTGTCTGTCAATTTACAGAGAAATGCATGGTTGGGGGTTTGTAAACTGGCCAAGTCAATGACCAGACCTTAACCCAATTGAGCAGCATTTCACCTCCTGAAGAGTAGGCTGAACGGGGGAGGGGGGGGGGGGGACACAAAACAAACAACAACTAAACAAAGCTGCTGTAAAAACCTGGAAAAGCATCACAAAAGAAGAAACCAGCAATTTGGTGATTTCAATAAGTTACAGGCTTGATGCAGTTTTTACAAGCAAGGATAAGAAATTCCCAAAGAGAACAAAGAAAAAGTCAAAAAGCACTGGTTTTGCTTTTGTGAGGCTCCCCACTCTCCCTTCTTATGCTCCTCCTTACTCCAAGGTGAGTCTAGAGCACAGCTGCCCTCTAGAGGCAAAATTGATGACCCGTAATAAGCTTAGGGAGAAATGAAAAAATGGAACAAGTTCACCATCTGCTGTCTGAGATTGCAAATTGCCTTGGACAAGAGAAGGGTGAGAGTGAAAGATCTAATGAATCAGAAGAAGAGGAAGTGATGTAGCTGTGACCTTTATAAACAAGAGTCAGAAACGGAGCAACGATTCATCAACATCAAGTGCCTGCTCCAGCTGACATAAAATTGATAAGTGCAGTAAAGACATGATGCATCCTAGAGAAGATAGTTTGAAGACATGACATGAACTTCAACTATCTACAATCTACATCCATATGATGGAGTGATGAATCTGAATGCTTTACTGACTTTGTGAGAACAAACTTAACTCACAAGCGCTCTGGATGAAGCCATAGGTGAAGACAAACATAGCAATGCCGCATGGGCTGCACTAGAGGAGTAGATCCATAATCAAGAAAATGCATCTGTCTGCTGGAGAAAAATCACAGGCTGTGATTTTTAAGTGTAAATAAACCATTCGCAGCATATGAAGCACAATTCAGACAAGCCTGGAGAAATTATTCATCCATTGATATCATCAGAAATGACAACATAAACAATAGCAATCATGGAATATTGATACAAGCTCTCTTATTGGAGCCACATTTGAATTGTCAAATGCCTACAAGCTCTCAAACCCTGAAAGTGGGAACCATACAGTAGAAACCTATGCTGATTTACTAGCTGACATCATCTACCTTGAGTGAGACATAGAGCCATCAAAGATAAAAATGAGAGACCTCTATATGAAATTGAAATTGAGACAATTGGAAAGGTCAGAGTTAGAGAAACATCATGATTATCTGATCATTTAGTCCAAAG
This sequence comes from Ictalurus furcatus, assembly GCF_023375685.1. NCBI lineage: Eukaryota > Metazoa > Chordata > Actinopteri > Siluriformes > Ictaluridae > Ictalurus > Ictalurus furcatus. The sequence goes on from NC_071267.1 coordinate 1,834,079, forward strand.
ACAAAAACAGTTGTGGAAACTTGCAGATGTTCACAGGCCAAGTTCCTCCTAACACACAAAAAATCCCCTCAGCAAGACTGAAATAGATGGAATTCTTCCCATTATTCAGCAGTTGGGGGAAAGAGGCATTCTGGTAAAGACACACAGCATGTCCAACAGTCCCATTTTCCCAGTGAAAAAAAGAATACTATTGGTAGTGGACATTTAGAGATTGTTAAATGTTCTCAAGCCAGAACATCAGTGTTCTACTGTAAGTGACAATGACTTCTGGTCTGTGCTGCTGGCTTAGGATGTACATGCTGGCATTTATGGTGAATGGAGTACAATACACCTGGACAATATTGCCTCAAGGTCAACACAGCAGCCCCAAAGTTTATCACATGGCACTCTGCTATTACCTCAGAGGAGCACCCGAGATGTCGTCAGCCATCATGAATAATGTAGACAATGTATTAGTGGTTTCTGAGACTGAAGAACAACATTATAATACAGACGTGCTGATGATTCAGGATTTATTGGCAGAAAAAGGACACAACATGAGTCAACGGCCACGCCTTCATTTTGAAAAGTATTCACATTGATCTGTTCACACTGAAATGCATGCCCAGTGTTTTCAAACTAAAACAGGATCTTCAGCATTTCCAAAAGTTTCCATTTTTGGGGGTCAAAAATGGCGGAGTAGTGTAGACGACAGGCGTAACCATAGCAAAAGTTAAGCGTTTTAAAATGAACATGCACTAGTGTAAACAGGGCCTAAGGTCAACTGATCCAGTTTGAGATGAATGAACAATAGGTGAGAAATTAATTATCACTTGGGTGTGAAAACATCCCCTGACAGGATTATCTTCCATGGCAGCACATAGCACTGTGACTGACATAACAGAAGGTTACGTCAGTCACCATACACACGAAATATTTCACTTTGTGTGTAATGAATCTAGAATATATGAAAGTTCCACTTTTTTAATTAAATTACAAAAAGAAATTAACTTAGGGCGGGGTGCAGCCTTGTAAGCACCGCAAATGTTCGTCTAAAGTGTTTAAAAAGTGTCTAAAGTGTTTGTACCATGGGTTACAAAAACAACATGATGGTGGAGTTTTGGCAGCAGTGATTTCAGATTTGAGCAGTTAAAATATTTGGCAACAATGTGCTGTTTATAAGTTACTGATAGCTCCGTACAGTTCACTAAGCGCTTCCCTAGCATTAGCACCAAGTGGAATGTACACTGCAACACTGAACATGGTAGTAAACTCTCTAGGCAGGTAATATGGTCAGAATTTCACAGTCATAAACTCCATCAGTGACAAACGGTAACTTGAGACCACAACGGCATTCCTGCAGAATTTGTTGTTTATGTAAACACAAAGACCACTACCACGAGTCTTACTGGACAGTGCTTCTATCCTGTCTGCATGATGTGTGGTTTGCCTGGCTAGCTGAATGGCTGCATCCGGAATGCTGTCATTGAGCCATGTTTCTGTAAAAATGAAAACACAGCAGTCCCTGATATCATGCTGAGTAGTTAGTTGTAGACTGAGTAAGTCCAGTTTATTGTTAAGAAAGCAAACTCTGGATGGTAGAGCCAGACAACTTGGGTTGGCCTTTAGCCTAGCATGAATGCCAGCTCGTTTTCCGCGCTTCTGCTGCCTCACACAATGTGTCCCGCGCACTCTCTTCCAGCCAGCGGCATCAGACAATACCGCAGTCTCAGGTCCTGGTTTTAGTAGTAGCCCGAGGTCACATAGCTCATCTCACAGTCCATTGTTTATTCCTCCTGAGCTTTGTTCTTCAAAGTTCAGCAGAATTTGATGATGATAGACATGTACACTGGTGTTTCCGATGTACATCTGTTTAAAAAGTTTCCCAATTGGTGTAAGCTACATGTAACATGCACCAAATTAGCAAACCCAAAGTGGCCACTGTGTTTTAGCACGCCGCCATCTCGGATCCAAGATTCTGTTATACACTATAGGAACCACATGGACTCACAAACCCACTGTAAAGCCTTGTAGTTTGCCCCAAAAATTTCATAAATTCCAAGCCATTGTTGTATTGGATAGCCATGTTGTGTGTATGACCCTGCCTTGTTTATCATGTCTCTGCCTTTGCCTTACCCTTTTGTTTCGGATGCTGCCTCTGATTCCTGGTATTGTGACATTGCCCTATTTCTTGATTATGATTTTGGATTGTGTTTTGGATTTGTCAGCCTTTTCAAGTCTTTTGTTGTACCAATTTTTGCCTATTACCCAAAGACAATTAATATTTAACATAGAAACAGATACTCACATATATTAACCAGATGAAGGTAGAAAGTAAGACACCGAGAGCCAGTGAGTGAGAAGAAGCAAGGGTCCAAGTTTATTTGTTCCATGAGATCCACACAGTTGAGACGTCCCAAGGGTGATCTAAAAAACCCAGAGCTGAAGTTCTCCTGTTTATACGGTTTTCTTAGGGTCAGGCTGACCCAGACACCAATATGTTTAGAGTTAGCTGTCCCAGAACACCATTACGTACGTTAATCAGCATTTTTGTGCGACCCTGATCCCATGGAGTTCACTGTTCCCAGAGCCCCTTATCTCGCGGCCCTCGCCGTTCCCAGAGCCCCTTATCTCGCAGATGCAGCTCGGCTCCAATACCCTTATATTTTGTCTGGTTTCACTCTTAAAAAATAACCTGACCTTCGTCTGTGTCACTCCTGACTGGATTTTCGTTGAGAAAGGATTCTCCACACCTTCAAACACACCATCTCTACATTATGAGTAAGTTTTATGTTTGTTCTGTATTTCTTTTTTATAGTGCTTGCATGTACATTACCCTATAATAGTTTATTTCTGTTTTCTGCATATACACCAGACCTCTGTGTGTGTGTGTGTGTGTGTGTGTGTGTCTCTTAGTTGAACTTCTGCCTGCGTGCAGACGTACTCCACCTACGCTCTGAGGCCTGCCGCACTAACCAAAACATGTATTGTTATCCCCCTGCGCGTTGCTTATCTGTGTGTGTTTTGTCTTAGGTGAATGTCAGTTCTTACAGTCCCACCAGCCCAGTGAATTCTCAATAAAATTACATACTGCTCATACTTGGTCTCCCTCGTGTTTATTTCATGTCTATTTTATTTCCAACACTTTCTTTTGCCAACATTGATTGGTTTGACTCTATCATACCTGTGAATAAACATCCTGTAAATGGACCTCATTTAGCTCTATGTTGCAGACTAATTCTTTCCAAGAGAAATGTTCATCTAATTAATTTGTCTGTGTGAGCAGTAGTTAGTTTATTCAGTTGGAGGGGTTTGCATTTCACAGCTCCCATGCAACAAATACTGATATCATGAATTTGCTAATATCAAACTATACATCTTTTCCTTTTTTCTGCACTTGAGTGCTGGTACCTAATGTTACAGCAACACAGATGTCCGGGAGAGGCTAATTTCCTGACTTAAAGGGGTCACTGTCACATTCAAATCATGTAATCTTAAAATAGTTTGACTTGCCGTTCATGCCCTGTCAGCCAGATACCCCTGAATGTCTCAATATGAGACACTTTTTACAGAAGTGAAAAAAAGACAATGCCACCAGCTTAGCATCAAACATCTACATAGTCACAACACACTACTATGTCTTGTTAACAGACAGTAGTGTGCTCTATGGAACAAAAGCAACAATAAAAATTTAAGTATAAAATTAATCACACCATTGGCACCCTGTCCAGGGTGTACCCCTCCTTGTGTCCGATGCTTCCTGGAATAGGATCCAGGTTCCCCGTGACCCTGAAAAGGATAAGTGGTATAGAAGATGGATGGATGGATTAATCACACCAATAACCAAAAACATTATTTTACAAACCTTGGTCTGAGTACAAATGCCAGCAAGTCTGTGACAAGTCCAGGTCAATACTGAAAATGTCTTGAGACTGGGTATTGAGTCCTACAGTACTCGAGTCCTTCAGCCATATCTTACTCTTTTCCCCCCAGCAAATCTCAAAACTTCATGGATAACTTTTTGCATAAAAACACAATGTTGAAAAGCCTTGGAACCTCTTTGGAAGGTTTTTTTCGGTGATACTTTTTTGAAGAACTTCGAGATAGTCATGTCCGAGAAAAGGCCAAAATGCCTTGTAGAATTCAGCAGGCAGTCCATCTATTCCAGGTGCTCGGCCTACAGAGAATCCCATTCCCGTGGCTGTGACTTCTTCGTAGGTCAGTCCAGTCTCTATGGAGTTTTTCTGCTCTGACGATAGAGCTGGAAGGTTGCAAAGCAGTTAATTCCTACATTGTTTGTCAGAATTTTCAGAAGTATATAGGCTTGAGTAATAATCCACAGTAATCTTTCGCATCTCAGTAGGGCCTGAGGTGTCTCGACCATTGCAGTCTTTTATACTGTACATAATTTTCTCTTGTTCTTTTTTATGCTCTAAGTTAAAAAAAAAAAAGAAAGAAGTGGGAGCGTCCATGTCTCGTGTTGTTAAAAAGTGACTTCTTACAAGAGCTCCTTTTACTCTTTCATTTAAAATCGAGCTCAGCAGGTTAGACTTTTTAGTCCATAGGTCTTTAAGGTGTGCAGAATCATTTTTTGTCATGCTTTGTTCTATACCAATAATCTATCTCTCAAGATATTCCACTGACTTTTTTATAAAAAATGTAGAATATGATGGGTATTGTTGACAGAAGTTCCTTATTTGTACTTTCCCTATCTCCCACCATTGTATGCAATTTTCATAAAAAATTCTCTCACTTTTCCAAGACTCCCAGAAAAATTTAAAAATCTCACAGAAATGTTTATTTTCTAGTAACTTGATATTGAAGCGCCAATAATAACTTTTTTTGTTTTATTGTTTGTAAGGTACACTCCATGGTGACAAGTTTATGGTCAGATATTGGGGTGGGACAGATGTTGGATTTTAGGACTCTGTTCCTCATATCATGTGATTTATAGAACCTATCCAACCTTGCAGCAGAAACCTTTCCATCACTGATTTTTACCCATGTATACTGACGTGTAGAGGGGTTATGTTCCCTCCATACATCAGACAGGTTTAGGTTTTTGATCATATTGTCTAAACGAGTGGCACTCTGTGCGTAAGGTTCCTCACTATTCCTGTCCTGTGTAAAATCCAAAGTGCAATTAAAATCTCCTCCTAAGATTATGAGGTCTTCTGCATGTTGTTGTTGTCTTAAAAAATTCTCTAATTTGTTAAATAGACGTATCCTCTCTACACGTATGTTTGGGGCGTAGATGTTCACAAAGAGAAAGTTACGCTTGCTGATTTCTGCCCTCACAATCAATAGTCTCCCTGGGTCAATTTAGTTTTTTGACAGAATTTTTAATTTGACAGTAGGAGAGAAAAGAACTGCTGCTCCGGCACTCAGGTTGGACCCATGACTGAGGGCCATTTCTCCTTCCCACCATAGGCCCCATTCAGCCTCTTTGCTTAGGTCACTGTGAGTCTCTTGCAACAGGATCACACTTATGTCTTTTAGCTGTACTATCTCAGAAAGTAACCTGTTCTTTCCTCCTCCCCTCATCCCATTGATATTTAGAGATCCTACCCACAAGACTTCCATAAAGAAAAGGGAGATGAAAAAAGAGAAAGTACGTAATAAGAGAAAGTTAGTCATCATCATTTTGTTTGCGTTTTTCCTTTGCCTTTGCCCTTGTTATTCTTTCATTCCCTGTTTGTTTCCTATGTCTAATAGCGGTCAGAAGCTTATTTAGTCGATATCTCTTCTGTTGTGAGAGCTCATCGTAGTTACTAGTTTTCCTTGCCATTATAACAGGTGCAATGAATTTTTCAGGATCTGAAAAAAAGTCACTGAGTTCTACACCTGTTTTTCCTTTTGTCTCGTCTAAAAAGTAGTTAATCTCTTCAAAGGTATACAAATCTTGTTCAGCCACACTTCCCATATCTGTATCTGACCAGTGTTCTTCATCTCTCGACCCATCATCTGCACATTAGGACATTTCATCTATCTCATCAGGCGCATTATCTTCAGAGTCTCCTGCTTGTGATTCTTTAATTTCACACATTCCTTCATTACCTTCCTGTACTTCACTCTTATCAGTCTCATCAGTTACAGTCTCAGCGCCACTATCCGGCTGCTCAACACTCCTAACATCTACATTAGCATCACTCACCTCCTCTGAGATACCTTCCTCCTGTGTCTCAGTGCTTTGTTTTTCCGGGTCCTGTTGAAGATGATTCTCACTTTCCACATTTCCACGTGATGTAGACGGCCGCTGATCATTTATGTAGGCATGTAAAACGCTTGTGTCCTCGCTCACCACACACAAAACACTTCAGATTTTCAGTACTTGCATAAATCATGTAAGAATTCTCTTCCTGTTTAACTTGGAACGAGATTTCTATAGTGCGTGCCGGCGAATTCAAAAACATAAAAACCTGGTGGTGGAAAGAGGTAACGTGTTTAAGCTCCATGTTTTTACAGCCTAAAGGAATCATTCTTCCTGGGCTTGCTATCTTCCCAAATCTTTGCAACTCTTTTGTGATTGCGTCATTACTGATAAAAGGTGGAAAGTTCGAGATGGTAATCTTAGTTGCTGGAGTGGATAGAGGGGTGATCTGTATGTACACTTCCTTAACCCATATTCCACTCACAGTCAGCTGGGTAATCAGCGCCTGGATTTTAAAAACACAACAACTGCTTTGTTCATTCTAGAAGCCGAAACTATGTTGTCGAACCCTACCTGTTCTCCCACAGCTACAAGTAGCTACTCTATCGTCACTCCGGGTTCTGGTACACACCTGCACACATTTTGGAGAGATAGGTTTGGTGGTGTTTGCCCGGTAGTGGACGCCATTGCGGCATCTAAACTTTCCCGGGCACACGATAGAAACTGTTACCTCTGTTCTTGCTTCTACCAAATAAACATGGGAAAAAGGAAAAGAAAAAACACAAAGGGAAAAAGTAGAGAAGATAACAGAGGAAGAAAAAAGAAAAGGTAAATAAACTTTTTCGCAGTCGCTCTCAGAACCGTGCTCTGTCCTCCCCATGCACACACTCCCAGTGAGAGAGACAGAGAGAGAGAGAGAGACAGAGAGAGAAAGTGAGAGGGGGGCTTGGCAAGAGATTTTTCCAGACAGGCTTAGTTGTCTGGAAACCCCTCTTTTTGGATAAGCTCAACATCATCTCTCTTGTTTCAGCTTTTCGGTGCCTTACTGCAATAAACACATCATACTGGCTCTCCCTTATGGAGAGCTTATGGATGTATAGCAGGCTCCTCCTCCTCCTCCTCCTCCACCACCTGGAGTGTCTGTCTGCAAAGCAAAATGGAGAGAAAATTAAGCTCATTTCAGTTCCAGGTTGTAGCAATACAAAAGGTGGTGTTACAAGGTTTTCAGTTGGTGAATACCTTTGCAAGAAATTATAAACTGTATAGTTCTTTAACTTACTGTTTGCCTTCTCTGCTGTTTTTCACAGCAATCATGCGGCACATGTCTTGCAGGATGCAAACAAAAAAAGTATCAAAATTAGACCTTGAGTAGTATTTAAATGACAGATTTGTGCTTCAACATTTATTGAATTTTTGACCAGTATTGCAAGTAATGTATCTTTATATAAGCTCAGTATCTGCAAAGCATATGAAGAGTTACATACGTATTGTGCAGTTAAAATAATATAAGTTAAACACTTGTCCAGAGTGAGTCTTACCCAGTCTGTGACTCATAGTTATGATGAATATTTTATGAATTGTGCAGACATCTTGCAGCTTCTTGTAATTAGGGGTCTGGCATTTTGACCGTTAATTATTAACCAGGCCAATGTTATAAGAATTACATACAGTGCATGTACTGTTTAAAACACAGTAAAGCATTTTTAATACACATTAAAATCTACTGATGTCACTGTGAATTACATTTACTTAGACACAAAGCATGTCTTGCTATGGCCCAGGTTAGGGTTGAGGGTAACAGAATATGTTATTATTTATAGAGAAGTATATGTGAGAATAAAGACACAGAAGAAGGCAAAAAAATGGTAACTGATGGTCATTTTGTTTTTGTTATACACTGAAGACATTTGAGTTTGAAAGCAAAAGATGAATATGAGATTATATATCAGAATTTCAGCTTTTATTTCCTGATATTTACACTTATATGTGTTAAACAACTTACAACATGGCATAACTGAAGTAATGTTTATTGGTCCCCAGATGCTTATTTTGAAATATATATATATATATATATATATATATATATATATATATATATATATATATATATATATATATATATATATAATTTCTGTATAGATATTGATGGTAGTCCTCTCAAACTCTCTAAAACTGTTAGGGAACATTGGTGTTAATTTTGATCCCTTCCTCTCATTCGAACCACAACATAGCTCACCTCCATCACATTCTCAGTCTTAAAGATGCAGAAACTCTTGTCCATACATTTATCGTGTCCTGTCTTGACTATTGCAATGCCTTTTTTACTGGACTACAATTAAAGTCCATAACCAGATTACAATGTATTCAAAATTCAGCAGCTAGAGTTCTCACCAGCGCCTCTAGGTCCACTATTCATGTAACCTCGTTTCTTGCTAGGAGAAACATTTGGCTAGGAGATTTAATTTTTTTTTTTTTCCTCTGGGTTTTATCCCAGGTGGTGGAGGGGGAGGAGCGCCTAGTGCTGTACATCAGCCAAAAGGAAAAGTAAGTGCAATACAATTGTTGGCTCAAATTTAGCCTATTACCGAAAAACACTTAAAATTCAACATAGAAGCCAATACTCACATCTACCTCTGAGCCCAGTTGGAGATAGAAAAAAATACACCAGCCGTGAGTGAGAAGAAGCAAGGGTCCAGCTTTATTGTTCCATTCCACCACACGAGATCCACACAGATGAGAATTCTCAGAAGTGATCTGATACCCTGAGCTTAAGCTCCAGTATTTATACTGTACTTACACAGTAAATAACCCATATGTTTCAAGAAGACTATGATCTCACTACCAATAGGGCTTAAAAAAGAGCTCACCTACCTCACTCTTATGTTCCAGAAAAGGGCTATTCCACTTACACATAGAATCAAAACCAGGGGTTTCAATTTACACATAAAATCAGAACCCAGGGATTTCTAATAACCTAGAACATCAAAAACCAGAGTTTTCAGTCACCCAGAGAATCAGAAACCAGAGTTTTCAGTTACCCAGAGAATCAGAAACTTCAGTTTTCATTTACCCAGAGAATAGAAAGTGGACCTCTAATGAGACCTTGGTCTTATTGTTATCTCGAGGGGGGGCAGCTTGACCCAGCCACCCTTATAACTGGCTCCTCACGGTTCTCCTAAAATCAAGGCCTTCCCTGCGAGACAAGAATTTTAATCTACAAGAATCTTCACTCTTCACCATCTGAATCATGAGTAAGTTATATTTTCCTGTATTCCTAGTTTATATTTTATTTTCATATTTGCTCTATATCTGTTAATATATATATACTGCTTGAAAAACTGGTTTACTGTACTTCCAACTTCTTAATACCATTATATTACCCTTCTACTGTCCCACATATCCTATTATTCTGTTTTTTATAAAGAGCATGTATATGTATTATTATTATTATGCGATATTACCCTTATAATATCCTTTTTATTATTCTTATAAAGTTATAATAGTATGTGTGTTATGTCTACTTGCCCGCCCTTGACTGTACGAGAGTGTGTGGGTATGTGTGTGTGTGTGTGTGCGTATGGTAGCACTCCTCAGCTCGTATACTTATACTTCTTTTTGACTTTTTGACTCTACCAACCATAGTGTATTACTCATTACTCTTAAAGATCTTTAAAGTGTTTTTCCAATTTATCCACATCTGACTAATACCGCTTCTGTATGTCTAGGTGCCCGTCATCAGTCCCTCCTCTCCCCGTTACTGGACCTGGATCTGGATCTGGATCTCGATCTGGACACTCATTACCAACTTGTGCATCTCACTGCTGATATCATGGTGCTACTCAACTATCTTCGCAGCACCCCCCCCCCCCCCAGGAATGGAAATGCGGGGTTCCCCCCTCCCCTTCGATACAGAATCTGCCTCGTGAACGTGCGTATTGACGCCTCTGCACAGTCAGAACCCTCCTCCAGCTTCCAGTCCGAGGATGATGTCGTTTTCGCTGATCCGGGCCCCGACCATTCGTCCCTCTTCTCACCTACCAGTCCGCCCAACTCTCAGTGGTCTTCTCACTTCACCTTTGCTGAACTCCCCATGTCCCCAGGACGCACCCCATTTTCTTCCCCCTCTCGCTCTCCTCCAGACTACGCACCCACCCGTCCTGTGAATTACCAATAAAATTACTTTTTATTCATACTAAGTCTCCCTCATGTTTATTTCATGTCATTTTTATCCACAACACAATCAAGAAAGATTTCTCGGAAATCAAGTGGGTGATCCGTGCGCTATTCTCACAGAACAGGTGTGTTGGCTCGGTCAATATAACAAAAAGAAGTAGAAGAATAATAATAAGAAAAAATAACAACAATATGCTACCTACTAAGCCAACATAATTAAGGTTAAATATGCTGTTGTCAAACTAGTCTAACTTGCTGTGATTCTTCTTAGGAACCTGTAACATGGTTTCATTTTTACTAAATAAACAGTGGGAATTTATTGAGTAACAACACAGAGAAATAGAAACCTTTACACTTACTAACTCCCAGTTTGTCAGAAAGAAAAGGCCTATTTACTTTTCTCAGTGTTTTACTACTGTAACACTAGCTTAGAAAATCTCAGGATATGTAGTTCAATCTCAGGATTTGTGGATAAATCATAAATTACACATACAAGGTTAGAGTGGTACATCATCACCCCATATCTATAATACCTATGAAGCATTATAATATGATAATCTGTATAAGCTCAGTAAGATCAGTAAGAGTGTCTGGTGAGAAAGCATAGTATAAACCTTCCATACTCTATGTTGAAGTACACACATTTAACACACATCTTCCTTACAGCCCCTCTTGCTCCTCTCACTGCCACATTTGAAGTGGTGTGTATAGTTTCACTAAATAAGGAAATGTCCATAACCACCTTGCCATACTGCAAAGTGTTCCCTTTTTTCACATTAGCCCGTGTAAATTCTCAGAGGGGGCATAAAGCAGACAATTTATGTTGAAAAAGGGGTTTAGGTAGCAAAAATGTTGGGAACCTCTGTTTTAGTACATACTGTATATTATAGTATTCATGTGTTTTTCTAAAGTATCTATAATATAGGATATAGAAATTTTGTACAGGATCATTTGACTTTTTAAACAATTATTATGGACTACTATAACATTAACTATAAGTATTGACTATATAATTACATTTACAGTGCTGTGCATATGTATTTACCCCCTTGAACTTTTCAAGCTTTTGTAGTGAATTACATTTTACTCAACCTGTTTCTGTTTAAATTCGCCAAAAACATGTTAGAAAAGGATGTTGCTCCATCGCTCCATCTACAAATGTAAGTAAGACACTTATTTTGAACTGCCCCATCCAGCTTGTGTACAAGCACACTGGGGCTGAATGATTTCTGTATTCCTCTCATTTATGTCATTTTACCCAATTCCTCCTGAACCACCTTTCTTTTGTGCTCAGGAAAATGATACAGTATGCTGCACACAACCATTTCGCACAAGTCTGAAAATTTGGCTTGAAATGGACAAAATCTGCTGTTTGGTATGATGAGGAATCTTCGTCTCTCCGCCTCCAGTGTCACCAGAGCGTCAGGTGCAATCGTTCTCCACTGTTTCAGGAGGTGAGGTGGTAAATCTGCTGTGCTTTTGCCCTGTCCATTAGCAATAAATCATATTTGAATTCCCAAACTGTCACGAAATGGAGGTTAGGATGGATGCAAATGCAGATAAGAGCTTTATTATATGAGAGATAAGCAAACAAATCCATATCGTGAAACATAAGCGTGGCCAGAACAGGCAAAAGGTCAGGTGAACGACAAACGGGCATGAACGAGGCAAAACAGAATCGAAGAATGAGGGCGAGAACAAGATCAAAACTATGGCACAGAAACAAAGAGCAGTGGTTTGGAATACTGAAAACTCACACAATACTTCGCAACAAACAATATGACACAAGGGGTTTAAATGACACACATAATCAAAGATGAACACAAAACACCTGAGACTAATGATAACACATAAGGGAGATTAGTCAATGACAGTACGATGACAGAGACAGGACAGAAATCATACCAATGTACATGTAGAAAGTAAACAAAGTCAAGGTCGTGCTGCGAGCTCTGGATTTCAGAGCGGGCTGCGTGCTCCAGCGATTTGCGTGAGAGGAACTCGTGACACCAATCGACTGTGTGACTCCGTGCAAGTAATTTTGCGATAGAGGTATGGAATAATACATGTGGACTGGATCTCCTTGAGCTGCAAAAAAAATGAAGGAAACATTTCTCTAGTATTCTTTAAAAAATAAAGCTGTTAGATGTTCAGAGCTATTTACTGTTTAAACAGTCAATCTAACAAGACTTACCTGCGTAACAAGAAACACACGTCAGTCACATGTTCCAATATTTTTGCTTGCCTACAAATTGGGTTGTCTGATACACTATGTGCTATGTTCTATGTCGTTTAACACATCTGCATGTAAATATCAGGAAATAAAAATCTTTTCATTTTAAACCCAAATGTCTTCAGTCTACGGTAAAAACAATTGAATTAGTTTCAATAGTTTCAGAGGGGACTGTGACATTTTAACAGATGTTTATTGTTGAATCAGCTACACGAACCTTATAAACTAAAATGACAAAGTGAAATAAAATATCTCTGTAATTAATGAATACACTATATATTTAAACTTAAGTACACTGTATATTTAAACTTTGCCTGTACCTACGTATTTGTGCCATCAGAGTTTGTTTTCTCCTACAGTATTGAAATAAGCAACACAACAGGAAATAAAGCTTCATTATGCAGTTGTTAGACAAGACTAAATTGCTGTGACTCTTGTTGTTGGTAACGTTGTAGAGGATAATTTTAGGTGTTAAATTACTATTATAGACAATTACACTATGCAGTGCTAGACAGGCACTACTTTTATTGTGCATTTAATTCATCAATAAAACATAAAACTTATTCTTAACGCAAAAGTATTCTTTCTTGCTGCTGTGAAATTATAAGCTCATTATGGTGCACATCATAAGGGGTAGGGATGCACCGATATCCCTTTTTTTCAGACCAAGTACACGTACAAGTACTTACATTTGGGTACTTGCCGATACCAAGTACCAATATGAGTACTTCACACTTTTCGGAATCCCCCATGTCTGAAGCATGTCATCAAACGCACCTGCTATGGCTTGGACAGTGTGCGAACCCTTAAACTGCGTTGCTTGTAAAACGACTCTCTGGGGAGTAAAATCCTCATCAATCCACTGTGCTGTTAAACTTATAGGAGACATTGGGCTGACACTGCTAGTCCAAATATCAGTGGTGAAGCTGAAGTCTGATGTGCTTTTTCACTGTCATGCAGCTTTGGTAATGCGGTATCTGTAATGAGGTGACGGCTGGGAATCTCATACTTCAGCTCAAGTACACAAAGAAGATGACGAAATCCTGTATTATCTACAACTGACAACGGGTGGTCATCAAGAGCAATGAACTGGGTCAGAGCTTCTGTTATTTTTACTGCCCGTGGGTTGTCTCTGGACATTTTCTCTCACTTCTCCAGCATTTGCTGCAAAGTTGGTTGTTGCTGTTTCCTGTTGCTAGCATTAGCAAACTCTTTGCACTCTGCATTATGTTTGTTCTTTAGATGTTTGATCAAATTGCTTGTGTTAAATGAGCTATTTTTTTTACCCCTCCTCTTGACAGTTTAGCAGAGCATAGGTTGCAGTCTGCTCTACTTTTATCATCATCACTTATCTTAAAATATCTCCAAATTGCTGACATTGCTCCACTTCCGACTACCTGCTCAACTGACGAGAGGTTAGGCTATGTCAGGTTGTCATAAAGTGGTATCGGTGCGGTTGTATCAGGGTAGTTTTACAAGTACGAGTACGAGTACATGAGCACAGTACCGGGCCGACACTTGAGTACTGGTATCAGTATCGGTGCATCCCTAATAAGGGGAATGTCTTTTTATCGAAACAGAAAATATTTTCTTGACAAGAACAACACAGTCATTTTGAGGCAGCCTCAAAAATTCTAAACATACCATGGATATACACGGGTTTGGCATAAATACAAATGATCAAGTTGCTCCCGATGGCAAGTTAACGCCTTGCATGACAGCTCTGCTACCATTGTTGTGTGTGTGTGTGTGTGTGTGTGTGTGTGTGTGTGTGTGTGTGTGTGTGAGTGTGTGTGAATGAGAAACAGTGTAAAGCGCTTTGTAGAACCATTAAGGTTAAAAAACCGCTATATAAGTGCAGACCATCAGATTTAATTCACAATTATTCTCTCTAGTACAGCAGAAAACTTCGAACACCATTTAAAAAATCCACCACGATACCCATTGATGCTTTTTAATTTCATCCTTGTTTTCTTTTTGTCTGTGCTTGACAACCTGCCAGTAGATTTTTAAAAGAAACAATCTTGTCCATATCCTCCAGAAGAAATGCATGACCTCACCTTACTGTGAGAGTAATTCTTTAAAATTAATTAACTGACAATCACATCATCACAGATCATCATAGGATCACAACACCTTTGATTCTATGCCAGTACATCCCCAAGTGTTTTATTCCTCTCATGACAAACCAATTTGCCAATTTTTAAAATGTATTATTATTATTATTATTATTATTATTATTATTATTATTATTATTTCACACCATTCTATTTATGCATTTATAATTGCATTTAATGTTGCGGAACACAACAATAATAATTTAGATATGCCACTATTAAAAAAAATTGTACACCATAACTTTCAAACGTAAAAGTATTTATCATCTTAATCATTCCACAGCAATACACTGGTGAGTCAGATTTAAAATATTCTCTGTCAAAACATAAACTTGATTATTCTTTGTTGGTAGAGACACGGACAATGTCTATTATCAAAACAGAAAGTATACTCACGACATGAATCAGAACAATCACGTTTGACAGCTGCATATTTCAGCATTGATTTCCTGTTATGGTGTCTATATAGATCCCCAGTGATACGATTCTCAGATACACTGCTGCACAGACGTCCTGCAGACACAATAAAAGTGGTCTACGTACTGGTAAGCTTTAAATGTAATTTAATTTAATTTAAATTAATTAATTTTTATTGTGTCTCTCTCTCTCTCTCTCTCTCTCTCTCTCTCTCTCTCTCTATATATATATATATATATATATATATACATGTGTGTGTGTGTGTGTGTGTGTGTATATATATCAGAACATATCAGTAAGTAAGAATAATAAAATCAGGCTTTTGTGAAGAATTCTCAGTTATTTTTTTATTATCTTTAACATTTTTCCTGTTTATGGAGAAAAATGAATGTGCATTCATAGTACAGCTTCCACATATTCCACTCAGTGCCTTAAATGATGCTTTGTCCTCTTTCATTTTTTGCTCTTTGCATTTATTTTGCACATTAGTTAAAACTGCCAAAAAAGATAGAATGAAAATGTCTGTAGAAAAATATCATATATTTAAAAGAAAATATCTACACAAACACACACACACACACACACACACACACACACACACACACACACACACACACACACACACACAAAATCCAAACCAAAAAAAAACAAAAAACAACCCAGACATTTAAAAATAAATGTCTGTTTGGTTAGGTTACAATGCAGCTACAATTACGAGTACATAAAGGTGCAAAGCAAATGAAAATGTAATTTTCTGTTTTATATAAAAGATGGACAGATTTAGTGCTGAAATATGCAACATTACTTCTAAAAAAGTTTTTTACTGCTGTTTTAAAAATGTTATTAAAATCGTAAAGGATATTGTTATTTGAATAGAATTGTCTTTTTTATTAATTACATATATATTTAAGGCTCAATTTTGTTGTGCATGCAACAACAACAACATAATTTAATCATGGATAAATGGTAACAATGGATGTGCATTTTTGAAACTTTTCCCTTGAGTTTCTCTTTATTTGGCTACGGCGGATTAAAAGGTAATCAAATGGCTAATATTTCTACAGCTATGCAAAAAAGTCAGTAGTTATGCACTAAAAATGAGGCAAACCTGAGTGCTTTTATTACGTGGCACTCGTTTGGGTTATTATCAAAATGTTTGTGTAAATATCAGAAGCAAAATGTGTTAATGTGTTCTTGTGTGTATTTTCTCCTGTGAGAGAGAATATGTCTGTTAATGTCTTTTTTTCTCAGATTCACAGATTCACTGTTCTTCATGGAGTGTCCACTTCTGTGTTTGGCCGTCCTGCTCTTTATGAGTAAGTCTTTAGTCTTTTTGAGCATTACAAGAGAATGATGTTGAGGATTATATGTCACAAATGTAAACAAAATAGCAAAAACTAAAACATTTGCGATTGCATAAGTACTCACGCCCACTGGTGTGAAATATTTAAATTAGTTCTGGTGGAACTAGGCACCATCAGAATTCAACATAATTAGTTGAATGGACTCGGTCCACCAAAAATCTGTGGCAGGGTAAAGAGGGGAGATGCAAAGAAGCAACCAAGAAGCAAAGAAGAACACTGATGGAGCTGGACTCAGATGGGAGAAACTGTTCACAGGAAAATCAGAACATGGACACTCCAAAAAACATCCAACAACCAAAATCGCTCATCGCTCTAAAACACACCACCCCCACTCTGCAGTATGGTGGTGGTGTGGGTTACCCTTGGCCTGGTTGCTTCTTCTTTTCTTTTCTTTTTCTTAAACTCAAAATATTTTATACAATTTTGTATATTTAGAATCCAAAATCTCAGTTTCTAGATGAGAATTTTCATTCCCACTGAGGGAAACTTTCCAAAGTATTTTTGTTAAATAATTCAAAAATGGTCTTTGAGCAAATTGTTGTGTAAAAAAAAAAACAAAATAATGAAATAATATTAAATATTTAAATAAATATTTTGATCCTAACATCATCCAAATACTAGATTTTAGGTTTAATTTTATTTATGTAAAATTATTAGATCAAACCTAACTTCTTTAAATAAATTAGAACATAGTGACTCACCCCATGTCAGATACAAACACAGGCCTTCTTGTCTGGGAGACCTGAGTAAACTGAATGAGCCTCCAACAAATGCTTAATAGTAGAACCCGAGTGCAAAGCAAGGAAATGAACACACATTAAAGACCACCTGGAGTCATTCAAAATCTTGTTGGACGCTCTCTGTCTGGCCATTTGACTTGGAGTGAAAGCCCAATGACAGACTTTCAAATTGGGGACCTCAGTCTGACACCACATCTGAAGGCAGTCTATGGACCTGGACTACATTCCGCAGCAGTAGTCTTGCTGTCTCCTTTGCCATTGGGATGTTTGGCAGTGCAACAAATTTGCAGGCCTTAGAGAACCAGATGAACATGACAAATAGCACCATGCTGCCCTTGGAAGAAGGCAGCCTGGTGATGAAGTTTAGGGAGAGGTGGGACCACAGATGCCAGGGGTTGGGCAAAGGGTGGAGTAGGCTTGTGGGTCTTGTTCTGGGCTCCTTATTGTGAGCACAGACCTGACAGGCTGCTATATAGGCCCAAAATCCTGGTCCAAATGTGGCTACCAGAAGTACCTACGCATTTCACAAACAAATCTGCTTTACAAAGGTAAACTCAACCCTCAAAAAAAAAAAAAAAAAAACCCATGAGAAAGCAATTTACAAATACAAATGGCAATTTGAGAGAAAACACAGAGTTACAAATGTCCTGTTTATATATATATATATATATATATATATATATATATATATATATATATATATATATATATATATATAATATGAGCCACATCATATTTCACAAATAAATACAATCCATTCTACAAATCTTTGAGCAAATAAAAGATCCAATCTATACAAACTCATACATCTCTGTTATGTTTGTGAGAAACATGACTTCATTTTTCTTGGCTTGATTTTCTCCCAAATGCAGCTGAGCAACTTCCTCTTCCAAACCAGCAGATGGCACTATCGGTCAATTTACACTAGCCTCCCGGGCAAAGCATTACAACAAGCATTACATTACACCACAATAAAGTGCAGTAAATAGTTTATTTGGTTAAACGTCTGAAATAAGTTCTGTAGTTAGCACAAGCTCAAAATAGTTTCATGTTTTGTTTTATGACATAAAATACATAAAATGGTGACTGTATTTAGGCTTCAAACTACATAAAAATGATGTTCATTTGTGAAGATTGTAACATGTAAGAATCCTAAACTTTTATTGGACACAGAGCTTATTTACTGCAATAATCCATTGGAAAAATCCTATTGGCTTTTTGTCGAGGAAACCGTAACCATATTAGTTGTAGTAACTTATATTAGCTATTAAGTGTTATATTAGATATTGTGTAGTAAATTATATTAGACTTTAAGTGATGGGGATAACATGTGGCTGGCTGTCTAGATGTGGAATTAACATTTTTGCAAAAAAAAAAAAAAGAGTGTCTGTTATATTTTGTCTCCTCGTTTTTTGTCAACAAGAAAAGAGAGATTTTGATAATGTTTTTTATGTTTTAAACTACATTTTAGTCTCATCTTTTTTTGTCAATAATATTGCATGTTAATATAGTCACAGTTAGTATTTAATGACAATGGTGTCTTCTTGTCATCGTCTTGTCTTCATCATGGAAAAAAAGGTTGAGAACATGTTTTGTCATAGATCTTGTTAATGAAATTAACACTACTACAAAGACAATCAGGGTGCACTCTAGTGGCCCAGGGTAGAACTGCCACTGGGGGCCATGACAGAGTCCCTCTTAAGGTGTGGCTCCTGAAGCACCTAAAAGTCAGAAGGGCCCAGATCAGCAACCATGCTGAGGCTGGGGGGGAGTAACGGCCACGGCAAGGACAGGGGCGAAGCGATGACTATGGTGAGGCCAAAGGGAAAGGGACAACTATAGCAAGGCCAGAGGGGAAGCAACAACTACAGTGAGGTTGGGAGGGAGTGATGACTACAGTAAGGCTAGGGTGGAAGCAATGACTACAGCAAGGCCAGGGGGAAGTGACGACCATGGCGAGGACAGAGGGGGGTGTGATGACTATGGCAAGGCCAGGGGGGAGCGATGACTATGGTGAGGTCAGAGGGGGGAGCAACACTGATGGTGAAAGAAGGAAGTGGAGCAACATCCTCAGCTGAGCAAGTGGGAGGTACAACATCCTTAGCTGAGCAAAGGGGAGGAATGATGTCCTCAGCTGAGCAAGGGGGAGGAGTGATGTCCTCAGCAAGGCACAGAGGCAGTGAGACATCCCAAGACAAACAAGTAGGCAGAGTGAGGTCCTTAGCAGTACAAGGATGCAGAGCAATGTCCTCAGCGGAATAGGGAAGCGGAGCAACATCCTCAGCAGAACACAGAAGCGGAGCAACATTCTCAGCGGAACATTGAAGTGAAGCCATGTCCTCAGCAGAAAACAGAAGCCAAGCAGAATCCCCAGCAGAAGACAGAAGCAAAGCGTTGTCCTCAGCGGAGCACGAAAGCCGAGTGAGGTCCTCAGCAGGGAAGGGTAGGGGCGCTGTTCTCAGTGGGATCAGGGTGGGAGGGAAACAAAGAGTCTCCTTCTAGACTTATGCACTCTCCTCATACCGTCTATCCCACTTAGTCCAAATGTCCCTCCAGCTGGTGAGCAGCACAGCCCATGGTAGTAGTGGTTTGGGGAGTCCATGGGACCTATCTGCTGAAATACCAATCAGAGCCTACAACTAAGAAATCAGTTGAGTTCTTAAATGATGCTCTCTTCACATGGCACAAAGGCCTCCTTAAAAGTGAGGAAAAGGTAATTCATGAATATTCCTATTCCTTCATCAATTCATTCATCTCTCTCTCATTCTCTCTCTCTTTCTAATATTAGGTGGAACGGCAACAGGACAAACTACTACAACATCAGAAAGCATGTGTATGTATAAATGTGCAAACATTGCATCCACCCATTATATCATCCATCAACATATGAGATTGGATACATTTTTAAATGCACGCCAATACATTTCATAATAATTGGGACAATGTAGAGGTGAATCATTCATTTGTATTGTTCTTTCTCCCTCTCTGCTCTTCTCTGTATCTTCCTTGAAATGACAAGTCCCATACACAACACAAGGTAAAGTTTCACTGACAGTGTGTATGAACATTACTTCCACTTTTAATATCCACAGATACATTTATAATATTGTGGAGATAATCATAATTTTGTCTTATTAAAGCTGCTGAATGTAAGATTTAAAAAGTTGCCCTCTCTGGTAGAACAATGCAATTGTACAATACTACTGGAAAATAACAATATTTTATTTGGGTTTCCACACCTTCTCCACAAACCTCATACTACACACTACATAGAATGCTTAAATATTAACAATTATATAATGGCAATCAAAAATTTTCAATCCACATTGCAAATCAGGTTTATTATCAAAACTTGTAGATTTTCAGTTGTTTGCAATGAACAAATCAAACAAAAGCAATTGAAATAGTTCAATACAACGAATGCTTCAGGTGGTTTCACCAAATTAAAGTGAAAATGCAACGTATAATGACTTCTCCAGTCTCAGAATTATTCAACCCCTTCATTGCAAGCATCTTTAGTACTTAGTAGAGCACAATTTTGCTGTTATGTCCTGCTGCAAACAAGATGCAGAGCTTCTGGCAGCATTCCTTAAGAATCTTATCCCATTCCTCATGAGCGATGGCCAGTTGTGAAATGTTTACAGTGCATCCGGAAAGTATTCACAGCGCTTCACTTTTTCCACATTTTGTTATGTTACAGCCTTATTCCAAAATGGATTAAATTCATTATTTTCCTCAAAATGCTACAAACAATACCCCATAATGATAACGTGAAAGAAGTTTGTTTGAAATCTTTGCAAATTTATTAAAATAAAAAACAAAAAAGCACATGTACATAAATATTCACAGCCTTTGCCATGACACTCAAAATTGAGCTCGGGTGCATCCTGTTTCCACTGATCATCCTTGAGATGTTTCTACAACTTGATTGGAGTCCACCTGTGGTAAATTCAGTTGATTGGACATGATTTGGAAAGGCACACACCTGTCTATATAAGGTCCCACAGTTAACAATGCATGTCAGAGCACAAACCAAGCCATGAAGTCCAAGGAATTGTCTGTAGATCTCCGAGACAGGATTGTATCGAGGCACAGATCTGGGGAAGGGTACAGAAACATTTCTGCAGCATTGAAGGTCCCAATGAGCACAGTGGCCTCCATCATCCGTAAATGGAAGAAGTTTGGAACCAGCAGGACTCTTCCTAGAGCTGGCCGCCCGGCCAAACTGAGCGATTGGGGGAGGAGGGCCTTAGTCAGGGAGGTGACCAAAAACCTGATGGAGCTCCAGTGTGTCTCTGTGGAGAGAAGAGAACCTTCCAGAAGAAGAACCATCTCTGCAGCACTCCACCAATCAGGCCTGTATGGTAGAGTGGCCAGACGGAAGCCGCTCCTCAGTAAAAGGCACATGACAGCCTGCCTGGAATTTGCCAAAAGTCACCTGAAGGACTCTCAGACCATGACCAAGACAAAGATTGAACTCTTTGGCCTGAATGGCAAGCGTCATGTCTGGAAGAAACCAGGTACCACTCATCACCTGGCCAATACCATCCCTACAGTGAAGAATGGTGGTGGCAGCATCATGCTGTGGGGATGTTTTTCAGCGGCAGGAACTGGGAGACTAGTCAGGATCTAGGGAAAGATGAATGCATTAATGTACAGAGACATCCTTGATGAAAACCTGCTCCAGAGCACTCTGGATCTCAGACTGGGGTGAAGGTTCATCTTCCAACAGGACAACGACCCTAAGCACACAGCCAAGATAACAAAAGAGTGGCTACAGGACAACTCTGTGAATGTCCTTGAGTGGCCCAGCCAGAGCCCAGACTTGAACCCGATTGAACATCTCTGGAGAGGTTGAAAATGGCTGTGCACCAACGCTCCCCATCCAACCCGATGGAGCTTGAGAGGTCCTGCAAAGAAGAATGGGAGAAACTGCCCAAAAATATTTGTGCCAAGCTTGTAGCATCATTCTCAAAAAGACTTGAGGCTGTAATTGGTGCCAAAGGTGCTTCAACAAAGTATTGAGCAAAGGCTGTGAATACTTATGTACATGTGCTTTTTGTTTTTTTATTTTTAATAAATTTGCAAAGATTTCAAACAAACTTCTTCCACATTGTCATTATGGGGTATGGTTTGTAGAATTTTGAGGAAAATAATTAATTGAATCCATTGTGGAATAAGGCTGTAACATAACAAAATGTGGAAAAAGTGAAGCGCTGTGAATACTTTCCGGATGCACTGTATCTAGTCACACTAAGATCACACTAGCCAGTGACAAAGCAAAAGGTGATTGTTCATTCTCTTATTAAAGCTGCTGAATGTAGGATTTAGAAATTTTGCCCTTTCTGTTAGAACAATGCAATTAAACACAACTCATGGAAAATTATTTTTTTGATTTGGGTTTCTGCGCCTTCTCCCTGAAAAACATATTACACCGTACATAGGATGCCAATATATTAAAGCTAAAATAAGGTTTTATAACATTATATCCACACATTATATTGTCCTTAATCATATGTGATCTGATACATTGTTAAATACACACCAATATATTTAATAATAATTGGAACAATGTACAAATGAATTATTCATTTGTTTTGTTCTCTCTCTCTCTCTCTCTCTCTCTCTCTCTCTCTCTCTCTGTCATACACATACAGCAATATCAACAACACCAGGTAAAGTTTCACTTACTGTGTGTTTACAGTATATATAAACATGTGAACAATACGTCCACACATTATATTGTCCTTAATCATATGCGATCTGATACATTGTTAAATACACACCGACATATTTCATAATAATTGGAACAATGTACAGATGAATCATTCATTTGTATTGTTCTCTCTCTCTCGCTCTCTCTCTCTCTCTCTCTCTCTCTCTCTCTCTCTCTCTCATACAGATACAAAAACCCCAACACCAGGTAAAGTTTCACTTACTGTGTGTTTACAGTATATATAATCATATGAACATTACGTCCACACATTATATTGTCCTTAACCATATGCGATCTGATACATTGTTAAATACACACCAATATATGTCATAATAATTGGAACAGTGTACAGATGAATCATTCATTTGTATTGTTCTCTCTCTCTCTCTCTCTCTCTCTCTCTCTCTCTCTCTCTCTCTCTCATACAGATACAGCAACATCAACAACACCATGTAAAGTTTCACTTACTGTGTGTTTACAGTATATATAAACATGTGAACATTACATCCACACATTATATTGTCCTTAATCATATGTGATCTGATACATTGTTAAATACACACCAATATATGTCATAATAATTGGAACAATGTACAAATGAATTATTCATTTGTATTGTTCTCTCTCTCTCTCTCTCTCTCTCTCTCTCTCTCTCATACAGATACAAAAACCCCAACACCAGGTAAAGTTTCACTTACTGTGTGTTTACAGTATATATAATCATATGAACATTATGTCCACACATTATATTGTCCTTAATCATATGCGATCTGATACATTGTTAAATACACACCAATATATGTCATAATAATTGGAACAGTGTACAGATGAATCATTCATTTGTATTGTTCTCTCTCTCTCTCTCTCTCTCTCTCTCTCTCTCTCTCTCTCTCTCATACAGATACAGCAACATCAACAACACCAGGTAAAGTTTCACTTACTGTGTGTTTACAGTATATATAAACATGTGAACATTACATCCACACATTATATTGTCCTTAACCATATGCGATCTGATACATTGTTAAATACACACCAATATATGTCATAATAATTGGAACAGTATACAGATGAATCATTCATTTGTATTGTTCTCTCTCTCTCTCTCTCTCTCTCTCTCTCTCTCTCTCTCTCTCTCATACAGATACAGCAACATCAACAACACCAGGTAAAGTTTCACTTACTGTGTGTTTACAGTATATATAAACATGTGAACATTACGTCCACACATTATATTGTCCTTAACCATATGCGATCTGATACATTGTTAAATACACACCAATATATGTCATAATAATTGGAACAGTATACAGATGAATCATTCATTTGTATTGTTCTCTCTCTCTCTCTCTCTCTCTCTCTCTCTCTCTCTCATACAGATACAGCAACATCAACAACACCAGGTAAAGTTTCACTTACTGTGTGTTTACAGTATATATAAACATGTGAACATTACGTCCACACATTATATTGTCCTTAACCATATGCGATCTGATACATTGTTAAATACACACCAATATATTTCATAATAATTGTAACAATGTACAAATGAATCATTCATTTGTATTGTTCTCTCTCTCTCTCTCTCTCTCTCGCTCTCTCTCTCTCTCTCGCTCTCTCTCTCTCTCTCTCTCTCTCTCTCTCTCTCTCTCTCATACAGATACAACAACACCAACAACAACACCAACACCAATACCAGGTAAAGTTTCACTTACTGTGTCTTTACAGTATATATAAACATGTGAACATTACGTCCACACATTATATTATCCTTAATCATATGCGATCTGATACACTGTTAAATACACACCAATATATGTCATAATAATTGTAACAATGTAGAGTTGAATCATTTTTACCTCTCAGTGATGTTGAAATCTGGATTCTGATTGGTCAGACACTAACTTTCTTCTGTTTGTTCCACAACATCAAATGTAAATTTAAACGGTTTAAAAAATATATGTTGTTCTTTAATAATTACAAATTATTGGTATAGGAAAATTATCAACTTTTTGGTGATAACAGTCACTTTGCTTCATTAAACACCTCAGGGGGCAAAGTTAGTTAAGTGTTCAAAAAAGAGGTCTGTCTTTAGCCTTTTTTTGGAGATAGTGATAGATTCTTCCGTCCGGATTGAGGATGCTGCACACGAGTCAGGCATCTTTTCTCCTATCCAGTTATAATATTAATGGCAAGTTTCCCGGACCAATATGGCAGTGATGTTGACATACATGAGGCATCTATGTATTTATATGTCTATGGTTTATAACATGGGCAATATTCAATTTACAACAAAATAAAAGAAAGCATGAAAGCCTTCATCTTGGAAGACATTTTTGTCTTACATTTCATAACAAACTTGGGGGAGCTCAGTGCTGGCACACCATATTTTTCGTGAATTTCGGAATGTATGCAAAGGATTGTGGGTGATTGGAGGATGCAAAGGATACAATGATACATCCTTCAAAATGAAGGCCACAGAAAGAAGGCTACCTTCCAAGGATCCTTCAAATTGAGACAGCCTTTGATGGTGCTTGATGACGTTGCAGCTGAGATATGTAGCATTACTAGGACGCATATCGTTTGAGGAACATACTTTGTACTTTCACATACTTTGACAGTACCTACTGCCTTTGATTCAGTACCTACTGCTCGGCGGTTGATACATTAGATACCGATCAGTATAAGTGTTTGGCATAAATACAATCCAGATGCTCTGCTTGGGATAGCGCGGTATACACAATGTCCAGTGGGTCCATACTGCAGAATATTGACCAAAGCAGTAGGTCATCTGGGTATTTCTTGCGTATTGTTTTATGAATACTGAGAAGTCAGACATACTACTTTTTTGGCGTTCTGCTTTTCGCCTACTGTTTAGTAGGGTAGTACGGATATTCAATGCAGTCTAAGCAATACTAAATTAACAAGGTTAGAAGGCTACAAAGGCCTGAGATAACATGTTGACCTCCATTTTGTCTCTTACTAAAAATCACAGCATTGCGAATAGCAACTAAGTGACACAATTTTCCCCCTCAGCATGGTAATCAGACGAGAGAGCATGGGATTTCAATAACCACAGCTGATTGACGTGGCAATCAATCAACCACTGCCTAAATGTCCCACCCAAAACACTCTGTGACATGCTGTTATAGGAAAATAGTCCACCATATTATGTTGTTGTTGTTTTTTTACAGTTATACTGTACTATTATAATTATACTATAGAACTGAGTAAGTAAGCTTTGTTGGGTAGTTTAATTTATGAATATCTGACCCCAGTTTGGTAATAAAATTATAGTGTGATTATGTCATTCTGCTTGTCTCTCTTTGTAGCACTCTGTGGGAGTATGATTTGCTCCTGGGATGAAGTCTGTAGTCAGATAAATGGAGATTATGGCTGTGCCTGTGGGTACATTACAACGCGCGGCCCAAATCCTTACGGTACTTTTCTCATTTTACTATTATTTCTCCCCAACATCAGTGTAGCATGCTAATGTAGCATCATATGTTTGAAAGGGTTGTGAGAAGACAAAACCACATTCATAAGCTGTTAAAATAAACGTCATCTATCTTTGGTATAAATCAGTTTGGACACACCTTGTCCGAGAGGATCAGTAACAGACTGGTCATGTAGCATGTTTGTCTCCCATGTATACAAAAAGTCAAACAAAGCCTCTACATGATGTCTGTTGTCTCCACATTTACATCACATTGCATGGGGAAACCACCCAAACTTCTTCTCTGTGTGGAATATACTAAGGCCTTTAGTGGCTAGATGTTGGTACAAGCTTTAGAGAATATTTAATTAAATAATATTTAATTTTAAAAAACAATAATAGATTATTAAACAACATATTTATTTAAATAACATAACATTAACCTATTGCTAATCTTTCGAATGTTACAGTGAATCCTGTGTTTAGGAGCCAATCCAGGATATAAACCAATGTTACAGTTTCCTTTTATGAATTTCTCTGAGAAGTAACTAGGCAGTTTTCTGACTGTTGGCTCTATTTTCCCTCAGACGCCATTGAGACATGTTCAGGAAGTACTGGATCACTGTCTCTTTCTCGCTGTGAACTCTTTGAAGACGGATATTCTGCAGATAATCTCCACATGAACGACCAAAACTGCAAAGGGGAGCTCCAAGATAACAGGCTGGTGTTCAGCTTTGACAGTAATTTCAACATGTGTGGCACAACTCTGGAGGTACAAAACCAGCACTCTTTTATATTATGTTCATTATTGTTGGTTTGTTTGTTTATTTATTGAAACTAATTTTGAGATCAACTTGCAAGAGCATAAAACAGTAAAGCATTTGTAATAAAGTGCAAGACTAACTGAGAATGCCTTTGATATCCTTTAATACCGCTGTTTTCCACATCAATTATTCACATGTGGTTTTATTTATGTCGGCACGTTTACTTAGGTTTATATGTGCAATTTTAGAACATAACATGTGAATGCACTTTCACCTTTGTCAGATGAAGTATCTCACAAAATGGTGTGTTAATCTGAGGACTAAAATAAATTTCACTCATGGCCTGGCACTCATATTGTCTGTATTATTAGCTAAGCTAACAGAAACATTGCAGTATGTTATATTGCAGACATCAAATAGCCCTATAATTCAGGCAATTATTGTCTTTCTATGTGTGTTTCTTTAGAATAACAGCACACACATCAGCTTCAAGAACAGCGTTGGGACAACTGATGGTATAGGTGTGATCAGTCGTTCCGGCGGCCTCAACATCAACTTTTCCTGTGTGTATCCACTCATCCAGAGCATCTCCATGCCCACGGCTATTGAAGGCAAAGGAGGGTAAATCTAGCAGCAGTGTCACAATTTAAGCAGACATACTTTATGCTATGCTAATCTTCTGCAGTTTTCAAAAGCAGCTTTAAACATCATTTTATTTTAGCTTTTCTCTCATTTAACTCATTTTAACTCCATTTGACATTTTATAATTGCTAATAATTAATAATGAAATTAATACATGAAAGGTACCATAAAAATATAACTAATCTTCTTCTTCTTCTTCTTCTTCTTATTATTATTATTATTTTAGATGTTAAATGCATTTATTTCTGTTCACAGTGTAATCAGCAAGTATCTGTCTACCGAGGGCTCGTACCAGATCACCATGACCCCGTATACCGATGATACATTCCAGGTTCCACTCTTTGGCAATGTGACCCTGGATGTGAACCATCAGATGTATATAGCTGTGCAAGTGGATCAGTTCGACAGCACTCAAATCGGGCTTGTGCTGGACAGCTGCTGGGCCACGCCCATCAACCAGATCGACTATTACATCCGCTGGGACCTGATCAGTAACGAGTACGTGGAAAAAAAAAGAGACGAAAAATGTTACCTATTTGTACCTATCAGATAACTTACGGAAAAGTAACGTCTTCTTCTCTCCAGGTGTCCGAACCCCAATGATGGCACGGTGGCGGTGTTGCAGAATGGTGTCTCCACGACCAGCTACTTCTCCTTCAGGATGTTCACATTCACCGGCTTCTCCAACAAGATCTACCTGCACTGCCAGGTCCATCTCTGTCTGCTAGAGACAGGCAGCTGTGCACAGGTATGAAGACATGTTAAGAGTCATGCTTTGGAATATTAGGAATTCCATTTTCATTTGCAATTCATGCATTTATTTTCTCATTTCCTCTCTCAGCCATGCACTGGAGGTCTTTACAGAAGACGCCGAGCTGTAGATTTCTACGATTCAGCTGCCATTTCCATGGAATTCTGATTTGTTCGCTTTAAACTTTCTATCATTTTATTTTCATTTTTGTTTTATCTTTAATCATTAAGTATTGCTTTGCTTTAATCATAAATGCAAATTATAAAAATTCAGCTTTTTAAAATTCATAAACTTACATCTTGTAAGTGATTGTACTCATCTGTGCTGCCTTAATCTGTCATAATAAATCTTTCAAGCATTTTATTCTTATTGTTTTTATTATCTTTACACCTCATGTACTCTAAGTTGTGTTTACAATTTTGTCATTACTAATAAATATAATATTTAATCATTTTTAAAAAATTAACATTTCCAAAGCAAACAAAGAACTTAAGAACAATTACAGCACAAATATATTAAGTGAACACATGACATACAAATAAAAAATACACATTGTTCACACATACACACAAAAAACATCGTTCGTTTAATAATAATAATAAAAAAGGTTATTTACCAAGCAACCGCAAATAATTTCATGTCACCAAGTGTTTGAAAATGTTAGGGATTATCTGTGTTCATGTTATATGTTGTATGTTGAGTGTTCTACTAGTGAATTTTTTTTTTTTTATAATTTCAGGCACAGTGTAGCTTCCTACTAGTTAAAGCTTTGTACGTTTATCCTTTGTGCAAGCTTCTTCGTCTCCCTCCTAATACTTTAGAAGTTGGAAGCTATAAATACGTACCATTAATTACTATTAAAGTTAATTTTATTTAGGAGTATATACTGAGATTTGTGAAGTATATTCTGACATTTGATGTTGAAACAGATTTTTGTAAGATAATTTTACTACCTGCCACCAGGGGACACTTGTGTACCACATGCCCAGGTATATACACAGGTATCTTAACAGAAGAAGTGAGGTAGCATTTGGTAGGAGGCTTGTGTTGCCTCAGGTTGCGGCTGGTGGTTGGCAACAGTGGGTTGTGACTCGAGTTGTGGTGAATGGAAGTTGCATAGATTCAGGAAGGGATCCGGACATGGAAGAAGAGTTATGTGGCAGGGAAAATGAAAATGAAAGAAACAAGAAGAGTAAGTGGTCTTTAGTAGCAAAATGCAAAATAAGGAAAGACTGGAGTCAAACTTCAGGAACAGAAAGTGAGAGAGAAAATCATCAGAACTTCACAGAAAAACATCTGTAAAGTTCATGGCAGAAACAGTAAACAACTTGAAATCTTTGAAATATTCAAAAGTGCTGACAGAAACAGTAGGAAGCATCGAAAGTGCTAAGATGCTGCGAGATGGTAAGATACTTTGTTTTGTAAAGGCCTCAAACAACAGAAGGCAGCACTAGGATTAAAATTCTTTAATTTTAAGGACTAAATGTTTCATGTATTGTTGCGGGACAGAAGAAATGGGTGAGAGGAGTTATCACAGGAATGCCCACTAACGTTTCTACTGATGTAATTAAGAAAAGTGTTTCGGGAGCAACAGTAATAGACTCTAGG
Source organism: Ictalurus furcatus (assembly GCF_023375685.1). Lineage (NCBI taxonomy): Eukaryota > Metazoa > Chordata > Actinopteri > Siluriformes > Ictaluridae > Ictalurus > Ictalurus furcatus. Next base: position 1,864,170 of record NC_071267.1, read on the forward strand.
TGGCTGAAATACACTCAAAATAAGGAGAGGATGGATAGCCTCTTAGTTATGCTACATTTTGAAGAGGAAAAAGTGTTTCTTGGAGTAATGAGTTATGTAGTTAGGCCATATATTCCACCCCAGCTTTAACTGTCAGAAGTACTAATATTTGGTGTCAGTATGTAAAGGAAAACACTGTTGTGCAAGATGTGGAGGGGACCATGAATATGGAAAGTGTAAGGAAGGAGTGAAACCTAAATGTTGCAATTGCAGGGGAAAACATAGTGCGGGGTATGGAGGTTGTCGAGTAAGAATAAATGCTGTCAAGGTACAAAATATGAAGATAGCAGAAGGATTGACTTATGTGGAGACAATTAAGTGTTAAATTGTTAAACCCGTTGGATTAAAGCTGAAAGTCTGCACTTCAATCACATCTTGATTGCTTCATTTCAAATCCATTGTGGTGGTGTACAGAGGCAAAATGACAAAAATTGTGTCACCATCCAAATACTTATGGACCAGAATTAACCCTTAAGCACTTGCAATATGTATCAGGTCAAATGCAGTTTTTTTAAGTGTTTCATTTTGATTAATGCTGTTGTATCACAGTGCAATTTTAACAAAAACTTTATTTTTAAATCATGAATTATATTGTAATAATAACCATACTAAGAATAAAATGCTTGAGACATTTATTATCAATGATTAGATAGAAAAATAAAGGCAGTACAAAAAATAATTCATTAACATTTTTAATGATAAGAAAGCATATTTGAAATCACATATGCAACTTTTCAGGATATTTATTAACTATACCTGTAATTTAATTTTAACACCACTTGCCTTCATGATTTTTTTTTTTTAAATGCAAAGCAGTACTTTGATTAGTCCTAGAATAAAACGGAAGAAGAAAAAAGTAGTACTGTTACATCAACTGTAAACAGATCAGAATCCCATGCTAATTGCATCTGAGTCGTAGACATCTACAGATCGGCGTCTTCTGAACAATTGTCCATCGCATGGCTGAGAGAGGAAATGAGAGGAGATATTGCATGAAACACAAATGTATAATACAATTGCATGGGTTTGCTAATTATTCCAAAGCATCTTTTGTTGGAAAACATACCTGTGCATATAGTGTCATAGTGTCCGGCAGTAGTACTGATGACTGTTTTCCACTCGTCCCCCTCCCTAATGCGGATCAGATTGTACACACTACGCAAGTCCAGCTTTGTAAAAATGGTCACAGACCGTAGCTGTTCCAGGGCTGAGGGAACGACAGGCAGGGGATATCTGTATTTCACTGTCACCTGGTTGAGTCCCTGATAATCTATACATGGACGAAGGCCCCCTCCTTTCTTCTCCACAAAGAAGAAGCTGGCCGACGTGGGAAATGTGGAGGGTCGAATGTACCCCTGCTGGAGAGCCTCTTGGATGTATTCCTCCATGGCCCGCTGTTCAGCTTGAAAGAGCAAGTACACACGGCCCTGAGGTAGACTGGCCCCGGGTAGGATGTCGATGGCACAGTTGTAGGGTCGGTGAGATGGAAGGTTACTGGCTCTCTCCTTACTGAACACCTCTTGAAGCTCACTATATTCAGGGGGGACCTTAACCGGGACATGCGACAGGGGGCTCTCTACCGTCGTCGTGGTCACAAGGACCGTAAGGCCCCTCAGACAATTGTGTAAGCAATACGAGGACCAGTGGGTAATTCGTTGGTTCGCCCAAGAGATTTGGGGGTTGTGCAGCGCTAGCCAGGGTAGGCCGAGAATGACGGGATGTCTGGTGGAAACAGTAAGGCATAAAATGATGGTTTCATGGTGGAGGGCGCTGACTTGGATGCTAATGGGCCACGTGCTGTGGGAAATCACTCCTCCACCGATGGGGGTCCCGTCTATGGATTGCAGTTCTCGAGGTCGGAGCAGGGGACATACAGGGAGGCCGAGCTTCTGTGAAATCCTCTCATCTATAAAGTTTTCGGCCGCTCCGGAGTCAACTAGCACGGAAAGAACAAAAGCCAGGCAGGAGTGTTCTAGCAATATAGATAACTCAAATGTCTGAACAGAATAAGATTGGTTAAGACTCACCCGGCGACGCAGAGGTTGGCTGTCCTTACTCCCTTAGGTCCCTCGAGGCCTCTTGTGGGGGCACTGATGAATGACGTGGGTGTCCTTGCCACAATAGAAGCACCACGATTTGTGCCAGCATCTCTCCCTCTCCTCCTCATGAGTCTGGGCACGCCCTAGCTGCATGGGTTTGGCTGGCAGAACCGGCTCTGTAGGCAGTGGATGGCCCAGTGTGTAGAGGTTGGTATGGCGGAGACGGTCCAGCCATATAGCTAGCTCTATGAGCTCATCGAGTGACATCTGTTCGCCCCGGCAGGCTAATTCTCACACCAATTCAGGGTTCAGCCCCTGCTAGAAAGCGGTTTTGAGTGCTGGTTCATTTCAACCGCTCCGTGCCGCGATGGTGCGAAACTCTAGGGCGTAATCCACCGCATCACGTGAGCCCTGTTTGAGCCTCAGGAGCTCCTGGCCTGTCTCCCACCCATCGGGGGAATGATCAAAGGCTCGCTGGAAACGGGTGAGGAGTTCAGCTAGCGAGGGTCTGACACCGCCTCCTCGCTCCCATTCCGCCGTAGCCCATGCCAGGGCGCGTCAGGTGAGGAACTCCATGAAATGAGTCACCTTGCGGGCCTCCGGCATGTCCAGGTGACTCTCAAAGAACTGGCTGCCCAGCGTATCTCTCTGGTGTAGGCAGCGGTGGGTGATGCGCTGCCGGTGCAACCTGAATGTGCGCAGCTGGCGCGACCTGAACCTGCACAGCCGGTGCGGGCTGGGAAAACGCTGGGGTGCATAGCTGTAGCAGACGGAAAAGCGGCAACATTCAGACGTGAGACTTGCTCTTGTAAGTGCGATATCTGGTCCCGCTACAACACGATCGTGCGATTCTGTTCATAAATCCTGCATTGCCACTCGGGGGTGTCCGCTGCCTCCATAGTGGGCGAAGTAATCTGAAACGATACCTGCTGGAGACAAGCGCGGATGGGCAGGGTGGCGTGTACAGAAGCAACGAAAGAGGAAACACAGGAAACAGGCAAAAGTCAGGCAATCAGGCGAACAATCCAAATGAGACAGAGCAAGGAATCATAATCGTAAATAACAGGCAGGAAAGTCTATCTAACATCCCATCTAACTTTCACACCTGTACCTTTTTAGGACCTATGAGACTGAGTTTCCGTTACCTCATACCACTGATTTTGAGCTATTTCTTTTGTTCTGTTTTTTTTTCTTCACCATTGTGTTTTATTCACCTCTTTGAAGGCTTAGTGCATGTATGAAAATGATGTGTATGAGAATAAGGGATAAATTCTGTATCACAACGGTTCCCAAAGTGGGGCCCAGGGACCCTGAAGGATGCATAATTATGGAAATTATATGAAAATTTATATGGCTCCAATAACATTTAAATCATTTCTCCTAATATTTGAATAGTTCCATGAATTAATTGAATTACGCTAATAAAAAAACACCATACTGACAGGCTGTTTGGATTTTATTTATTAATTTATTTTTGGTTCCCTGTCTGCTAAAACCTTTCAAAAGCCCTGTCATATTATAAGGGCTTTTATTTGGGCTATTTTGTGTAGATTCATGACATATAATACTCAACACCTTTCTGTAATAATGTTACAACAAACAAACAAACAAACAAACAAAAAAGGACTTATATACCTAATTATGTACATATATACCTAATTAAATATTATTTTGTTTTTAGTGGGCGTAACTTTATTTTAAAACAATATCCTATAATGTCATTTTAAATATTGTTGTAAAAAGAGATTATTTATTTATTTTTAAAGAAATGATATCTGACATGTAACATCAATTTTATGATATTGAGACTGAAAAGTCTACCAGTTATGTGGTAACGTATAACTCTAAACAGATCTTACAGTTTTACTCATCAACAAGGTGTTTCAGCCTGCAGACCCTCTGCTCACAGGATGTTTTTGGTTTTTCGCACCTCTTGAGACTATTGTGTGTGAAAATCCCAGGAGATCAGCAATTTCTGAAGTACTCAAACCAGCCCATCTGGTACAAACAACCATGTCACGGGACATGAACATTATCTGAAACTCTTGATCTGTACCTGCATGATTGTTATTCATTGTGCTGCTCCCACATGATTGACTGATTAGATAACTACATGAATGTGCAGGTGTACAGTTGTTCCTAATAAAGGTAATGGTGAGTGTAAATAAAATATTTTACATTCTAATAACTTTTAGTGTGTTTTTAATTTTAAACCTCATTGTTGTTAGACTTTTGAAATACAGTTTCACTGTGTAAATGATTTTATTTTATTTTATTTTATTTATGTATTTTTTTTTTTTTTACATTTAGGGAGGAACTCCTCAACAGAGCCACATCACAGAAACTCAATGAGTGGTAAAGACTTTCACATATAACACTGATTCAAATTCTCCACCTTTGTAAGTGTTACGCCATGGCGAACTCGCGGCTTCCTGCTGCTGGTTTGCCCACGCTTGTCTCCCCACTAGGTAACGTTACAGATTACTTCGCCTTACTATGGAGACAGCGGGCGCCCCGGAATGGCCACGCGCCTATTACGAACAGAACCGAGTGATAAATGTGCAGCAGGAACAGATATCATGCCTGACTGAACAATTGGAGCATCTAAGCGCTTCCGGGGGGCAGACCGTGGCTCCTCCCGCTGCTGCCTTCCCGCATCCATCGCCCCCCCTTCGCGTATGCTCCATCAGCGCACACGGCGCCTGCTCCAGCCACGCCGGCTGTGCACTATCCACCCTTACCCACACCGGAGCGCTATGCCGGCGTGCCTGAAAGATGCAAGGGCTTCATGCTTCAGTGCACACTGATTTTTGAGAGCCACCCGGAAATGCCGGAAGTTCGCAAGCTGACGCACTTCATGGAGCTACTCACCGGATGCGCCCTGGAGTGGGCCACGGCGGAGTTGACACGAGGAGGTGGGGTAAGATCCTCGCTAGCAGATCTCCTCTCCCACTTCCAATGTACTTTTGATCATTCCCCTGACGGCTGGGAGACCGGTCAAGAGCTCCTTGCGATTATGCAGGGCTCCCGTGACCTGGTGGACTACGCTCTGGAGTTCTGCACCATTGCTGCAAGGAGTGCGTGAATGAGCCGGCACTGAAGACCGCGTTCCGTCAGGGGCTCAATCCCGAGCTGGTTCAAGAGTTGGAGTGCTGGGGCGAACAGTTAACCTTCGATGATCTCATTGACCTGGCAGTACGGTTGGACCACCTTCACCGTACGAACCGTCCCGCACTGTGGAGCCCCTTGCCACCAGAGCCACTACCTCCAGCGGAACCCATGCAGCTCGGCCGGGCCCGGATCCGTGAGGAGGAGAGAGAGAGAGATGACACAGAGACTCACTATGCTTCTATGCGGCAAAAACACCCACGCCGTTCGCAAGACGTTACCGTCTATAACTTGTCACCTGCACTCACACGACGCTAGCGACGGGGCACCCGGGAGCCCATCGCACTTACCAAATGCTGGCCGAAAAATATTGGTGGCTCCACATGCCTAGGGAGGTACAGCGCATCGTGTCCTCATGTTCCACCTGTGCTCACCTGGCTCTGGACTTTATAATGGACCTGCCGGAGTCACAAGGCAACACGGTGATACTGGTGGTCGTGGACCGATTTTCAAAGTCCCTACGCCTGATTCCACTTCCGGCACTTCCTTCTGCCTTTGCCACAGCCAACCTAATGTTCCAGCATGTGTTTTGCTACTTTGGCATCCCAGAGGAAATTGTGAGTGACAGGGGTCCCCAGTTCACGTCCTGAGTCTGGGCCAGTTTCATGGAGAAGATGGGAGTCATCGTTAACCTCACTTCCGCTTACCACCGCAGTGCCAATCAGAAATCCTCCGATTCCTCCGAACCTTTTGCGCCACCAATCCGGAGGACTGGAGTCACTTCCTCCCGTGGGCGGAATACGCACAGACTCGCTGCGACATTCTGCCACCCAGCTAACCCTGTTCCAGTGCATCTTAGGTTATCAGCCACCATTGTTTCCCTGGAACGCCTCCCCACTGACTCACCGGCAGTAGACCATTGGTTTCGCCGGAGTGAACAGGTCTGGAAACGCACCCATCAACGGTTGGTGCAAGCCTCCCACAGTGCCTGTCCGCCTTTTGTTTGGCGGTGTCACCCCAACTATCAACCCAGGGACCGGGTGTGGCTCTCCACGAGAAACCTAAAGTCGCCTTTCTCGAACAGTAAACTGGGACCCAAGTATACCGGCCCTTTCCGGATCCTGAAGTAGGTTAACGAGGTCACGTACCGCCTGAACCTGCCCAAGCATGTCTCAATCCTCAAGCCAGTGACACCGGGTCCCTTGGCCACAGCGGTTCCGGAAGATTCTCCACCGGAACCGCTAGAGATCGAGGGCCGCCCAGCCTACTGCGTCCACGAGATCTTGGACTCTAGATGTAGGAGAGGGGGACTCGAGTATCTAGTGGACTGGGAGGGACACGGCCCAGAGGAGCAGTGTTGGATCTTGGAACCTGGAACTTGCGCGAAAACTTCCACGCTGCTCACCCAGAGAGACCAGGACCCCGGAGGAGAGGACGGCGTCGGAGGAATCCAGTTCCCGGCGTGAGCCCTTTGGGGGGGGCAATGTTATGCCACGGCGAACTCGCGGCCACAGAGCCGACAAGAACTACACTTCCCAGCCGCGCTCGAGTTCGCCGGAGTACTGAGTGCCAACACCTGTGTTCCATCTAAGGTTGACAGCGCGGCGCGAAGTAAACGCTCAGTATCCCAAACGCTGTCGTTCTACCAAGCCGTTGTCTACATGTTGGACTTTTCTGGTTTACAGATGTACACTTCGTCTCTGATTCATGATTTCCCGAACACCCCTTTGGATTATCTCGTTGCATTGTTTGTTCATCGTCTGTTGCTTTGGACCGTGTTCTCCGCTGTGTTCCTCGTTTTCCTGCTGCTGTTTGCCCGTGCTTGTCTCCCTGCTAGGTAACGTTACAGTAAGCTTTTGTATCTAACCAGACGGGATTTGTAAATGCATGGATGAAACATACATGGTGCAGAATAACACCCTCAAAACAGGTGTCCGTGGAAATAAGACAGATATGTTGCCTGTGCACCTACTGATGCGTATGAATTAGCCTACTGTTGGAACAAAAATGACTTAAAATATTTTTGTCACACATTACAGACCAAATATATTTACTTTTTTCCCCCTTTAAGACACTGCTTTAATTTTTATTTAATTTTAATTTTTTCAAAAATTACATAATCATATTAGTTTTTTTCCAGTTAGGGTTACTATTGCACTGACTTAGGATTTTAATTATATCTACTCAGTTTTATATGTCATGCACTAAATGTAGTTATTCAGATCTACTTAATTTGTTTACTTAGATTTACTCATAATTCATAAGGAATATTTAAATGATTTCACAGCTTTAAAATTTACTCAATATTTTTTTCTCCTTTCTCGGCAGCTTAACAACTGCATTGTTTAAGGTACTGGGTGGAAAATGCACTGTGTAGGCTCTAGTGCAACGGCAGATTTATTTGTCTTCATAAACAGAAGTAAAGATAAAGATGATTAATCTAGCTGCTGACCCACTTGATTATATTAAGTAAAAATAACAGAGAATGTTTAGTTGAATATGTCCAGAATTCTTCCCCAAATCCTGATTTTATCAATCTTACTTCCTTATAATTTGCATATTTTAAAATAAATTCATTAACAATTTAATACATTCATAAATTAATAGACAGATAAATTCAATGATGACTTAATGATAATGAGTCTTTATTGATTACATATACAGTAGAGCACAGTGAAATTGTTTTCTTCACATACCCCAGCTGGTCAGAGTGCAGGGTCAGCCATGATACAGCCCCCCCTGGAGCAGAGAGGGTTAAGGGCCTTGCTCAAGGACCCAACAGTGGCAGCTTGGCAGTGCTAAGGCTTGAACCCCCAACCTTCCAATCAGTAACCCTTGCCTTAACCGCCAAGCCACTACTGCCCCCTGTAATTAATTTAAGTTAATTACAATCTTACCAGGCTGTACCTCAATAGTATTGTGTCTGCAGAATGACACTGCAACTGTCTATGTGAGGAAAGAATCACCAGGTATCTATATAGACATCGCAACAGGAAACAAAACTGAAATATGCAGCAGATTTACTTGTCCTAATTGCCAGGAAACTACATTCTTTTTGACAAGTCATTCAGGCTTCTGTTCTGAAAAAGAATATTTTGACTCTGATTGACCTGTTTCTTTTGGCATGACCATTCAACTTAAAAAAAAAAAAAAAAAGTCAGAAGTTACTCTGTACACTCTTTTAAAATAGTGGCAGAGATGAGATGAGTGTACATGTACAGACACGATGAACTGAAGTTAGCCTCTAATCAGAAATTCAAATAGCAATAAATATGACAATTTAAATAAAGTATTTACAGTAGACGTAAGGTGCACGATTATGGACAGCAGTCGCACTTGTAAACTGTAACAGTTTTTCAGATAGTGCAATAGTATAAACAATACTTGTGTAAATAAATAATCCTTGTGCAATAAATAATGTAAACAATACTTGTGCAAAATAGTATATAAATATAAATATATTTATTGTGTAGATTAGTGTGTACCATTGTGTAGAATAGTGCAAGTAGCCCTTGTGCAAAATTGTATATAGTCCTTGTGCAAATAGTGAAAATCATTGGCAAGCAAAATTTTCAAACTTGTGTGAAATGGTTGTGTGCAGCATATTACCTTTGTAGGTACCTAAGTTCAAATTTGTCAAATAAGGATAAATTCATACATTTAAAATTTATATCTGGGATGTATTTATTTCAGTAATGCTGCTTTGTGACAATGTCCATTGTTAAAAGTGCTCTACAAATAAAATTGAAATTAATTAAACTGAAGAAGCTGCCACTAACCACTATTAGGTGCCACCCATACCTACATTTTATGGAAGAAAGTAGAAGATCCACCTGAGACCTGCTGTGAAAAAGCCCCCAAGAGACAGTTTCTCACACTCTCTCATGTCCAGCATCTTAATGAATAAATGAAAATAATAGGTTTTCTGAAAAGATAGTTTTTTTTTGTTGTTGTTTTTTTTTTTTAGACCTATTGAAGATGGGGGTGTGGTAGCAAGCAGCAGCCACTTTGGGTCCACATATAAGGTGCATGTTACGTGTAGTCTACACCAATTAGAAAACTTTTACCAGAGATGTGGTAGCATGTCTGGTGAACATGTCTATCATCTGAAACTTTTGCTGAACATTGAAAAACAAGGCTGAGGAGAAATAAATGATGCACTATGGAACTAGGGCTGCTACATAAACCAGGCCCTGGACTGCAGTATTGGCCAATGCTGCCAGCTGGGATGGAGAGTGCTGAAAATGGTGGGCGGTCAGTGTAAGCACGATGAGCGAACCAGCATCCATGCTAAGCTAAAGGCTTACCCTAGCCCTATTTTCTGTTCTATGTATTTATTGTCCTCCACTACACATGCTTACGTATTATGTGTTGCACCATGGTGCTAGAGAAACAACATTTTGTTCCAATGTGTACAAGCTATATAGAGAAATGTTAAAAAGCCACGTGACTTGAAAAGAGACACCCTCTGTTTAAACCCAACGGCCACCAAGATTTCAGTCGAGATCTTGACTTTTTTTCAGTTGACTGAACAGATTCAAATCCCACTGACACGTATAATTCCTCAGATCACAAATCATGTTGGAGCATTTATTTCCTTTTTAATGCCAAGCACGAGCATGCCCTTTGTTCATGCTTGGTCACATACCAAGACAACACATGCACTTACATTGCACCCCCCCACACACACGCAATTCATATTTATCAAATTTATTAATAATAATACAATTGTAGTTGACTATTTTACTGATAACTAAAGGCTTGAATATTAACATCCAAGCAATTTTATGAGACTGATTACTTAAAGAAACATATGGCCATTCTTAACGGATAAGTAAATACACTTTCCTGAACTCAAAAGAAATGTGGTTTAGGAGGAATTGGGTAAAATGCTAGACAAGAGAGGAATACAGACACACAGTCAGAACAGCACCATTGTGCTTATACCCCAGCTGGATGGACAGTTAATTTCTGCATAAATGTCTGCAATTTGCAGTACTTCTGGCGGTGTTAGGTGCCACAATTATTTTTTTCACCCCTGGATCTGACCGAGGGCAAATGTCTAAATCACAAAAATCCAAAGGAAAAATTGCGTTTTATTCAGCCTTTTTAGACAGTTGACAACGTATGACATGATAGTCTATAATAACCATTAGCAGCAGCATATGCAGTATATTTGGGCAGTCTGTGAGTCCATAAGGTAGACAGGGCTAAGTCATAAGATGAGTCAGTTCTTGGGGATGGCAGTATATTATATTTTATTAATTATTATTATTTTGAACTTTTTACAAATGTAGAAGGTACTGTATCAACTTGGATCATTCTACATATGAGAAGTACAATTGTTCAGTGGCGTTTTTTGGTAGAAATTAAGGAACTAAAGAAAGAAAACATCTTGCTGTGCACTGGTCAAAATAGCTAATGATGACACAAAACAAAAGCTTGGTGTTGAATGGAAACAAAGTTAGGATTAACTAAAAAAAAAAAAACATTTAAAATATTTGGGAAAGTCTTTCTGAAGACTCTGGCCTGCTGTCCTGTCTCAATTGAATTAAATTAAATATGACTGATTACTGAGTGTGAAGTTAAAGAGTAATTCAGTGTGGGGCCAACTAGACTGAGAATGGACTTTTCGCATTATTCAACAGCAGTGATGTCTAATGTTTTAGACAAATCCCGTCAGTGGTACCGTAAAGCGGCTTGTTTGCTTGTCAGGATGTTAATGTATAAACAACTGCAGCCATATGACAGTAGTCCGTACACCTGTTGGTTCTGTTGAAACTTCCGCATGACGAACATTACTCAAGACTTTTTCAAGAAACACTTTGAGAACAAAAACACAAAGAAAACAAAAGTCACATACCTTACCTCTGTGAACATCACATACAGGAATCAAAGGACTTGCAAGGAAATTCCAGATTAAACAGGTTGTTCTGCACATTTGGTACACAACCATATCTTCAGTTATCATATGTCACAAATTCATGTGAGTCTCTGTGCAGAAATCCTGACCTTTGATTTCATTATTCTCCCTCAGCCTGTGCATTCATGACGGCTTCATGTCTTTCAGCTACAGCATAGGAATAAACTGCAAAATAAATTAAATTAAACAGTAACTGTCTTAAATTCAAATAAAAATCTGACCACTGTTCAGTAAATATCTGCTAACTCGCAAGATATTAAGTAGCTGCATGAGCTAGCTACCTAAACTGTGGCTGTGCTAGCTTGGACTGAGTTCTGACAATCTACAGAAGTCACTCATGTCTTTTAAAAATTAGAAGGAGTGTATAACATACATTTGTAGACGAAATCCTCTGTTGGAGTGACAGCCTGTTCCACCATGTTTTTGTCCAAATTTAAAACTCAACAGGTTGAGTAAAATGTAAAATGCACTGCGAAAAGTTGAAAACTTCAAGGGGGTCAATACTTATCCAAGGCACTGTACCTGTAATTACATAGTCGACATTATATAGTTTATGCTGTAGTAGTCTATAATAATTGTTTAACAAGTAAAATACCTGAATACAAAATTTCCATATCGTATAGACACTTTAGACATGACTACTATAAATATGCAGTATGTACTACACTAGGTGTTTCCAAGTTCTTTGCTATCTTGAACCCCAGCTAAAAAAAAACCCAAATTAAGCACCTCCTGATAATTTATGAAGACTTTTTTTTATTCATCAGCTTTTGCAGCTGTTTCAAACTATGCAACTTTACCTTGAAACATACAGTATGACTATTTTTTTTAATGAAAGTTTACTATTCACATGTACAAAAGTTGTGTGTCACCTAAGCATTTAATTTCTAAAATATAAAAAAATTGGCTTACTAAATCATTTAATGTTAATTTACAAACATTTATGACCACTTTTATGTATTTACGTGCTAACATGAATTGTTGCTAATACAATGACAGTTTGAAAAATAGATTATTTGAAGGAAAACCACTGAGAGTTTCCATTACTCTAAAATCTCTGAGCTGGAAGTAGCTCTCTCCAAAGTGCAAAAAGCACCATTTACATTATATAGTCAGGTCCATAAGTATTTGGACAGTGACACAATTTTCATTAAAAAAAAAAGTAATGTGATGGAGTGTGGTAATCCCATAAGGAAACTAACTAACAGACATTGCTATTTATTGAGTTTTCTCTTGCTGGAAAAGTTGGCAAAATCCATTCAAACCTTTTTAAATTTCACCTTTTACAGAGAGCAGTACGACGCCTACGCAATTCAGACAACAACCATCACAAATATGATGCACAAACTGGGTAAGACTGTTAATACAAATATTATGTAATGACTTTTTGGTATTGTGCACTAAATATCAATAGTCCATCCATCCATCCTTCTTCTATACCGCTTTATCCTTCTCAGGTTCATGGGGAAACCTGGAGCCTATCCCAAGGAGCATCAAGCACAAGGCGAGGTACACCCTGGACAGGGTGCCAATCCATCGCAGGCAAACGTCCTAACCACTAAGCCACCATGCGCCCTAAAGACCAATAGTGTATTTTTACAAACTCATTTTTGAATTCTCCTCTTTACAGGGTAAATTGACTAGACACCTTTTGCAGGTGTTGTGTACGAGTAGTTTTGTTAATGCTGACCCAGAAGTTATAAAATGTAGCAATTTAAACTATTCTTTAAAAAAATATTTTTTAGACATTGGATTGCACATTTAATAAAGTGTCTTCTGTTACTAATAATATATTTTTGTTCTGTTCAACATCCTGCAAGACATATTATGAAACTCTAAGGAGGAAACCATCGATGACCCAGGATGAAAAAGCAGTGCTGAGAAACTCTGTTAAAACTGTGGCAAAAAAAAAAAACAAGCAAAGAAAGAGAAGAGTAATTTAAATAATTTGATTGATGTAGATCAAAATGCTATTAGCCTTTCAGTGGTTGTCAGTGGTTAAGTTACTGTTATGTTATGCAGTGGCTGGAGTCCAGGTCTAAGGTCCTGCAGACAAATTTGGAAAGAGAACTGTGGGATACAGCAACTTTGGACATGATGCCCAGTTTTATTGTTGTTATTATTTCATATATTATTCTTGTTATATTTTGGACATTCCATGCTATTCTTATTATTTTGTATATTCTTTTAAGATATTTAAGGCCCAGTTTATATTGTGAACAATATTGATTTTAGGGTGTATAAGCTAAGGCTGTGGGTAGGCTGAATTTTAAGTCTAACCGATAAAATTTGAACCAATGCATGCAGTGATCTGTCAAGAATTTGGTATGGGCTAAATTGAGTGTAACCAATTAAATGAATGCCAGTGCATACAGTGGCCCAATAGCTATCAAGATTTTAGGGTAGGTTAAGGTTAAGACGCTGTTTACACTAGTGCTTTTTTGTTTTAAAACGGCATTTAAAAATGAAAATGATCCTAGTCCACACTGGTGTTTCCACTGTGTTTCCGAACGATCTCCGTCCACACTACACGACCGAAAAAGCATGTCACATGACTATTCATGCACACTGGGCATGCGCATACAAGTGTAAACAGGAAGTTGATTGCTAGTCACAGGCAGGCACAACAATGAGCATGATTGCCGGCGTTCCATGTAGGACTTACGCCGCTTGAAATGAGATTTGTTGCCAATAACTGTAATCATAGCTTGCCTTTTGCGCATTTAAGCAGCTGTAGTATTATAAAATACTGAATTTAACTGCATAATCTTAGCATATGGCCGCTAAGAATGACAACAAAGCCAGCAAAGCTGGTTCAGTCTCCATGTTGTTGTGTATACGATCAAGGTAGCGTTATGGTCATATGGTAGGGGCTTGATGAATCAGGGAAGGGTATGCAATGATCCAGAAGGCTCAATCAGGGGGCAAATGTGGGCAGCCACGCCTTCATTTTGAAAAGTCTTCGTTTTGGTCTGTTTACACTGAAACGCGAGCCCAGTGTTTTCAAACTAAAACAGGGTCTTTGGTGTTTCCAAAAGTTTCCGTTTTCAGCGGTCGAAAATGCCAGAGTAGTGTAGACGACAGGCATAACCATAGCAAAAGTTAAGCGTTTTAAAATGAAAATGCACTAGTGTAAACAGGACCTAAGGGCAACTAATCCAGTTTGAGATGAATGAACAATAGGTGAGAAATTAATTATCACTTGTGTGATAACCTCCCCTGACAGGATTAACTTCCATGGCAACACATGGACATAGTATGGAAGGTTACGTCAGTCTCTATACACCCGAAATGGGATATAATCGGGTGTACACATACGTGTGCAATGTGACACTCCCAGCCAGTACATTTTTGAATACGTCTGAAATTCAGTGGCATACAAAGGAGTCTACTGGTCCGATTACAGCTCTCTTCATGCAGTGTATCTTGGCAAAGGGAGGTAGCACAAAGTATTGACTAAAAAGGATGCCAATAATTCTTGCACATCTATATTTAAAAAATATATTTTTAAGCAAAAGATCAAAAGGTTAAACAATAAAGACAATTTTTCACAGCCTTCTTTGCTCATGTTTACCAAGGGTGCTAATATTAATGGAGGGCACTGTGGGTGTGAGTGCAGCAGGCCAGTTGGCATTCAGGTGGGTGTGTGTACTCAACCAGACTGAGAGATTAAAGGCTCAGGAAACCTTTGCAAGTGTTTTGAGGTAATTAGATGATTCCCAGGTCGACATTTCTATATTATAAATTCTTTATTCTAATATTTTGAGATGTTTGATTTTTGATTTCCAGGAGTCATAAGCTGTAAGCATCAAGATTAAAACAAAAAAAAAAGGCTTGAAATATTTCACTTTATATGTAATGAATATATGAAAGTTCAACTTTTTGAATTAAATTACAAAAAAAAATTAACTTGTACACAATATTCAAATTTTTTGAGATGCACCTGTATATACACACAGAAAATATTGATAAAGAATCATAAATGTCAATTGAAACAGGTCATAGATAGGCTCAAAACATCTATTACGTAGGTTCGAGTGATACTAAAGACGTCTATTCTACCATATAATAATAATAAGAGCAGAGAAAGAATGAGGACGAAAGGTGGGGGGCGATTAGGAATGCACAAAACAACACATTCCAAGAACAGAAGACAGAAATCTGTTCTTGTACATCATGACACAAACAGGAGCCTTTCAGAATTGAAACACAGATCATGCCATAAAACTTATCCGGTATTTAGCAATCTCTCTGAACATATTCTAGTCTGTGCGCTCAAAACAGTCCTGAAGTGGTGAGATGACCCCCTCAGACCAGATTCTCACCTGTTTCAGAACCGGTTTGGCACATTTCAGAAGTGGTCTGTTTGCTGGGATTAGCATAACAGAGATGTGGCCAAGGTGGGGGTGGGGTGCAGCCTTGTAAGCACCGTGAATGTTCGTTTAAAGTGTTTAAAAAGTGTCTAAAGTGGCTGTACCATGGGTTACAAAAACATCCTGGTGGAGTATTGGTAGCAGTGATTTCAGATTCGAGTGGTTAAAAACTCTGGTGACAATGAAAAATCCATTGGGGTGTCTATACGTTACAGCCCTGCACAGTTCACTAAGTGCTTCCCTAGCATTAGCACCAGGTGGAATGTACACTGCGACAATGAACACGGTGGTAAACTCTCTTCAGGTAATATGGTCAGCATTTCACAGTCATAAACTCCACCAGCAACGAACAGTAGCTTGAGACCACAACTACCACGAGTCTTACTGGACAGTGTTTCTATCCTGTTGGCGTGATGTGTGGTTTGCCTGGCTAGCTGAATGGCTGCATCCGGAATGCGGTCGTTGAGCCATGTTTTCACAAAAATGAAAACACAGCAGTCCCTGATTTCACACTGGGCAGTTGGCTGTAGACTGAGTAAGTCCAATTTATTGTCAGGAGAGCAAACTCTGGATGGTACAGATGGATGGCTTAGATTAGCCTTTAGCGTATCACGAACGCCAGCTCTCTTTCTGCGCTTCCGCAGACTCGCACACCGTTTCCAGTGCCCTCTCTTCTGGTCAGACGTGACTGACAAAGGGGTCAATGTCACATTCAAATAATTCATGCCCTGTTGGCCAGATACTCCCAAATGTGTCAAAATTTTTTACAGCAGTAAAAGAAACACAATGCCACCAGCTTAGCATCAAACATCTACATAGCCACAATACCCTATGTCTTGTTAACAGTCAGTAGTGTGCTCCATGGAACAAAAGCCACACTAAGAATTTAAGTAAAAATTAAATCCCTAGTAAAACTTTAATTACAACAATAACAACAAAACATTATTTTACAAACCTTGGTCTGAGTACAAATGCCAGCAAGTCTGTGACAAGTCCAAGTCAATACAGAAAGTGTCTTGAGACTGGGTATTGAGTCCTGCATTGGACTCAAATCCTTCAGCCATATCTTACTCTCCCCCCCAGCAAATCTCAAAACTTCATGGACAACTTTTTGCATAAAAATACAATGTTTTTCATGAAATATTTGGCTACCAAAATAATAATTTGTGGTCTTGGATAACATTCTATCTCATTGTCCAAGTTTTATTGAAGATACAGTCTTATCTTTGTAGCTTTGCACGCTTGGGGCAGAGTGACATGGAGTCTTGTGTGTTGTAGATGGCTGGCTATGCTGCTATTCTGGTTGACTCGTATCTTGCAAGAAGGTTCAAACATTATTTTATGACTATCCTACATATGTGGCAGGCAGAAAGTTGAGTTATATAAACAAAGTATATTTTAGTGCTTTACTACCAGGATCCTTTCAAACCTGTGTCCACCTTCATTGATATGGTTTATGGCAGGACTGTAAAAGAAATATCTTAGGGGCTATACCACTGGCACACTGTTCCCACACTGAATAGGATGCCAGTCCATCACAGAGCACCAGACACACATTCTCACCTAGGGGCAATTTACCCTAGCAGTTCCACTTACTGGCATGTTTCTTTCATGTTTCTACTGGCATGTTTCTTGGAGGTGGGAAGATACTAGAAAACCTGGAGGAAACCCCACACAGAAAATATCCTGAAATTGACCCCAGTAAGTATTGTAAATCTAAATCTGATTTAAGCTGTTTTAGGCTGTTGGTAAGGCAGGACGCTACAGACAGAAAGTTTATATCCATAGCCACCTTTGATCTAAAAAAAAATCAGAACAGTAAGAATATAAATGATGACATGAAACACAATGTATTTAGTAGCTGTTTAATGCACTTCTGCTTCAATAGCATGAGATTCTCTTGTGAGAGAATGTCTTATGAACACATCATGAGAAGTAAAATTGTTATATCACAGCAAATCAGTGACTACATTTCCCATCCTGCACTGAGGCCTACAAACATGGCTGTCAGGGACTACACCCACCCATCCACCCACCCACCCACACAAACACACAGAGACACATTCACCTTCAATTCATTCACATTCACCACAATTGTAATCACACACACCTGTTGCCAATCTCACGCTCACTCACGCCACGCTATAAAAGAGACTTTTTAACACCATGGATGTGCACAGTATTGAGTGTTATCGCCATACCAAGTGGTTGTGCTGTGGTCCTCTTATTGATGTGTGGGTTTTTTAAATCTAGCTTCTTGTTACTTGTTCTCGATTCTTGCCTTGCTTCATTTATGCCTGTTTGTTGATCGCCTGACCCATTGCTTGTTTTTTCGACCACACTATCGTCTCATGATTTGGATTTGTCTTCCTGCCTCTCTCCTAATAAACTCTTATCTACATTTGCATCCGTCCTAATCTTCATTACATGGATATGTGACAAAGATGGCATAATGTATTGTTGTGAACTTGAACATAAATACCTGTCAGACAGGATTCCTACTTTAATGAGCCAAGTGTGAGCACCAAAGACAAATAAACAAGGTTAAACAAATAATAGTGTCTTGTCAGTTTTTGCCTGGGGCATAACAAGACATGCTTTGTGTCTAAGTAAATGTAATTTACAGTGATGTCAGATTTTAATGTGTATTAAAAATACACTACTGCAGCACTTCCCAACCTTTTTTCAGTCCTGGCACCCTTTGAAGATTGAGAAAACCTACACACCTGCACCCTACACAAACACTAATGCTAGGCAGCATTAAGCCTGGTTTATACTCGACGCGTCCGCAATAGCGCGAGGGAGCGTGCGGCAAAAATGATCTCATTGCGGTCGAGCACGTTGAGTGCGCGAGGCCTCATTTCACATGGCAGTGTACACGAGACCGCCACATCCGAAAATGAATGACTTCATGGCGACTCTTGCTTAAAGGTACGATTGTACAGGCTTCTTTATGATCCATCTATGCGGGACCATAGAGATAGCCAGATGGCACAAAATTCATGGAAATTCATGATTTTTTAAAATTTTTTTTTTAAAATTCATATCCATCCATCTTCTATACCACTTATCCTTTTCAGGGTCACGGGGAAACCTGGAGTCTATCCCAGGAAGCATTGGGGTACACCCTGGACAGGGTGCCAATCCATCGCACATTGCCAATCCAGGCACAATCACATACACATTCATACATATTCACATACACTTTGGACATGCCAATCAGCCTACCATGCATGTGTTTGAATTGGGGAGGAAACCGGAGTACCTGGAGAAAACCCCCACAGCACGGGGAGAACATGCAAACTCCGGACACACAGGGCCACGGTGGGAATCAAATCCCCGACCCAGGAGGTGTGAAGCAAACGTGCTAACCACTAAGCCACTGTGCGACCTAAATTCATATCATAATCATAATTTACTAAATGAGCCTACAATAAATAATAAGTCTATTTAATGAAAGCAAAGGTCCTTGGTTAATAAAAATCTTAATGAAATGAACAAAATAAAATAAAAATTAGGTTGTTTAGTTTTATACATGTTCTCATATTATAGCTATATTTTGTAATGTGACAAGTGATAATCTCAAGGTTTACTGAGTGTTATATGATTCTTATATGAGTTATTTAGCTCTTTTTTCATACTGTGGGTTTTAGTGAAGTATACTGAAAGTGTCTGGGTTACGCATGTAACCCTGTTCCCTGAGAAGGGAACGAGACTTTGAATTTAGCATAACACTTTGGGAGCGCCCCTTGCATGCGACCGGCATCTGAAGCTTCTGTAAAATCATGCCTACTTATAGGCCTGACATGATTCGGTGACGTGGCAATTAAGCACGTCGCGTGATATATATATGGCACCTGTGAACCGCACCATCAGCCTCTATTATCTGAAGCGAAGACACAATTCATATGCATACCCCAGTATGACAGAGCTAAGCAACATTTTGCTCCCTTCTCAGGGAACAGGGTTACATGCGTAACCCAGACGTTCCCTTTTAAAGGGAACTCCATGTTGCTTTTTGCATAACTCTATGAGAACGAGAATACCCACTCCGTCATACCGAGGGTACGGCCTATTCCAAAAGACCCAAGCCGGAGGGTCGCTGCAAGACACTCGAGCCCGGGGTGGAATGAATATCCAGGCTGTAATAATGAATGAATGTGTGTGGCGTAGACCTCCCTGCAGCAGCACACACTTCCTGTAAGGATACCCCGATGGACAAAGCCTTCGAGGAGGTGACCCCCCCTAGTGGAATGAGCCCTTATGCCCAGCGTTGTAGTGAGATTGCTTCCACTGTCCAATTAGAGATGCGTTGCTTTGACCCAGCATCACCTCTACCTTCACCACCAAGCAGACCAGCAGCTGCTCTAACTTATGCCACTGGCCGGAGCGGTGCACGTAAGTACAGAGAGCCCTTACTGGACACAGCAGGTGCATTCTCCAAAGGATGGGCAGCAGATGTAGGCACCTTAGGAATTTAATCCAGCCTAGGATACAGGAAGGCCTTGGCTAATCCAGGGGTAAAGTCAAGGCAGGAAGGGGCAACAGAGATAAATAAATAAATAAATAAATATTTATCTATTTTCATTTTTCTTTCCTCTGGGTTTTATCCCAGATGGTGGAGGGAGAGGAGCGCCCAGTGCCGTACATCAGCCAAAAGGAAAAGTAAGTGCAATACAATCGAGAAAGAGATTTTGTAAATCAAGTGGGCGGTCCTTGCACCATTTCTCACAGAACACGTGTGTTGGCTCTGTCAATATAACAAAAAGAAGTAGAAGAATAAGAAGAACAGAATTAAGAATATGTTACCTACTTAGCCAACATAGGAAAGCTTAAATATGCTGTTGTCAAACTAGTCTAACTTGCTGTCATTCTTGTCAGGAACCTTTAACATGGTTTCATTTTTACTAAATAACCAGTGGGAATTTATTGAGTAACAGTACAGAGAATTAGAAACCTTTACACTTACTAACTCCCAGTTTGTCAAGAAGAAAAGGCCTATTTACTTTTCTCAGTGTTTTACTACTGTAACACTAGCTTAGAAAATCTCAGGATATGTAGTTCAATCTCAGGATTTGTGGATAAATCATAAATTACACATACAAGGTTAGAGTGGTACATCATCTCCCCATATCTATAATACCGATGAAGCAGTATAATATGATAATCTGTATAAGCTCAGTAAGGTATCAGTCTCTGGGGAGCATACATTGTATAAATCTTCCCTGCTCTATATTGAAACACACACATTTAACACACATCTTCCTTACAGCCCCTCTTGCTCCTCATGCTCATCTCACTGCCACATTTGAAGTGGTGTGTATAGTTTCACTAAATAAGGAAATGTGCAAGACCACCTTGACATACTGCAAAGTGTTCCCTTTTTTCACATTAGCCCATGTAAATTCTCAGAGGGGGCATAAAGCAGACAATTTATGTTGAAAAATGGGTTTAGCTAGCAAAAATGTTGTGAACCTCTGTTGTAGTACATTATAGTATTCATGTATTTGTATATAGTATCTATAGGATATAGAAATTTTGTACTGGATCACTTTACTTTTTAAACAGTTATTATGGACTAGGACCCTGCACCTGGCATAGGTTAGGTGCAGAGTTGTCAGCCGGGTACCACTGCTCAATGACGTTTTGCTCTTTTAATGTTTCCCTGCCACCCCTGCAACTAAAAGCCAAAAGCTGCTCTTCTCGGCCTCTTCAGCCAGGTCTATCAGGGCCTTCATCTGGCTTGCTCCAGTTACTCCCATATCCTTCAGGAGGCGAACAGTTGATGTTCTAACAAAGCCATGGCATCTTATTTCTACTGGGTAGATGATGGTCCTCCAGCCAGCCTCCTTGTATTCAGTGACGAGATCTGAGTACTTCAGCCTCTTCCTCTCAAAGGCAGCTTTTACTCCTTCCTCCCATGGGACAGTTAGCTCAGTGAAGAGCACTGTCTTGATGCTGCTGGACCATGTCACTATATCAGTATCAGAGCACAGACTAGTGTTGGTGAACTCACTAGGGAACTGGAGATTCCTGCCAAGATGGAGTCTCATTCTCCAGTCCTGGGTGAAAGGAACTAACCTTGATGGAACTCTTAGTGTGGGGTTGGAGGATATAGGGTTAAAGTTAAGCATAAATGTTGACATACAGTAATAAAATTGGGCCAGTTTATATGCATAGGGCAGCTACTTTGTACTTGGAAGTAAGACAGTAGATGTGTACCAGATGCCTTTATTTAAAGTGATGTACAGAAGTCTTATTAGAGGAACAATCACCCTGGAGGTTTTTTAGCTGAAAGGGACAATGATGATGACTTATGACTCGGTCCATGAATATTATTGATTATTAATAATTATAACTAATTAATATTATACAGCAATATTAAAAAATGTTTGAGTTCATATTGAGACCTTTGCCATGCACAGTGTGTGATGTTGTTGAAGTCTCTTCTGAAACTTAAGAGGAGACAAATGTGAGAGTGTAAGTTTTTTTTTCTCTCTGGAGAAAAGCTTGAGAAACAGGAGACTTAAGAATAAGTCTCCATTTGGTGTTCATGTAACCTCGTTTCTTGCTAGGAGAAACATTTGGCTAGGAGATTACTTTTTTTTTTTCTTTCCTCTGGATTTTGTCCCAAGTGATGGAGGGGGAGGAGCGCCTAATGCTGTACATCAGCCAAAAGGAAAAGTAAATGCAATACAATCAAGAAAAAGTATTTGGAAATCAAGTGAGTGGTGCTTGCCCTATTCTCACAGAACAGGTGTGTTTGCTCTGTCAACATAACAAAAAGAAGTAGAAGAATAAGAACAAAACTAAAAATGCATTACCTACTTAGACAACATCTTAAAGCTTAAATATGCTGTTGTCAAACTAGTCTAACTTGCTATTGTTCTTGACAGGATCCTTTAACATGGTTTCATTTTTACTAAATAACCAGTACAGAAAAATAGAAACCTTTACACTTACTAACTCCCAGTTTGTCAAGAAGAAAAGGCCTATTTACTTTCCTCAGTGGCTTAGTCTTAGGAGGGCAGTGGTAATGGTTAATGTGTTGGACTACTGAATAGAAGGTCATGAGTTCAAATCCCAGCACCACTAAGCTGTTACTGCTGGGTCCCTGAGCAACACCCTTAACCCTCAATTGCTCAGTTGTATAAATGAGATAAATGTAAGTTTCTCTGGACAATGTGATAATCTGTATAAGCTCAGTAAGGTGTCAGTGTCTGGGGAGAATGCATAGTATAAACCTTCCCTGCTCAATGTTGAACATTCGTTACAGCTCCTCATGCTCATCTCACTCCCATATTTGAAGTGGTGTGTATAGTTTCATTAAATAAGGAAATGTTTAAGACTACCTTGCCATATTGCAAAGTGTTCACCTTTTTCACATTAGCCCGTGTAAATTCTCAGAGGGGACATAAAGCAGATAATTTATGTTGAAAAGGGGGTTTAGCTAGCAAAAATGTTGTGAACCTCTGCTGTAGTACATACTATATATTATAGTATTCATGTATTTGTCTATAGTATCTATAGGATATAGAAATTCTGTACTGGATCACTTTACTTTAAACTACAAGTATTGACTATATAATTACATTTACAGTGCTGTGCATATGTATTCACCCCCTTGAACTTTTCAAGCTTTTGTAGTGAATTACATTTTACTCAACCTGTTTCTTTTTAAATTGGCCAAAAACCTGGCAGAGAAGGCTGCCGTTCCATCACTCAATCTACAAATGTAAGTAAAACATTTGCTTTGAAGTTTGTTTTTCCGCATTATTTTTAAAAGATACACAGTTGCAATCAAAATTATTCAACCCCCATTGCAAATCAGGTTTATTGTCAACATTTACAGACTTTCAGCTGTTTGCAATGAACAAATAAAACTAAAGCAGTTGAAATAGTTCAGCACAACGAATGCTTCAAGTGGTTTACCCAAATTCAACTGAAAATGCAACTTTTAATGATTTCTCCAGTCTCAAAGGCAGGTTGTGAAAAACCCTCGAGTGACTGCAAAAGACCTGCAGCAAAGCTTGGTGGCAATAGGCACTGAGGTTTCAGTCAGCACAGTAAACGCAGAAGGTTTCCATGCCAGAACTCCAAGACGTACACCACTACTGTCTGAAAAGCACAAGAAAATTTGGCTCAAAATCATATAAACAAGCCACGGAAGTTTTGGGATTCTGTTCTGTGGTGCGATGAAACTAAACTGAAGCTTTTTGGCATGACAGCGGTATGTCTGAAGAAAGAAGAATGAAGGTGATTGAGTGTCATGGCTTCTCATGTCATTGCTATGCTGATGACACCCAGCTCCATTTGTCCTTCCAGCCTGATGATCCATCCGTCTCTGCACGCATCTCTGCTTGCCTTTCGGACATCTCGGTCTGGATGAAGGAAAACCATCTTAAGCTTAACCTGGCAAAATCTGAGCTTCTCGTGATCCCAGCCTGTCCCTCAATCAACCACAACCTCACTGTACAGCTCGGCTCACTCACACTCACGCCAACCAGGACGGCCAGGAACCTTGGGGTGATTCTTGATGACAGCTTGACCTTTACAGACCATATCTCAGCAACTGCAAGGTCCTGTAGGTTCATCCTTTACAACATCAAGAAAATCTGACCCTACATCACCGGACAGGCTACACAGATACTAGTCCAGGCTCTTGTTATCTCTAAATTGGACTACTGCAACTCACTGCTTTCAGGACTCCCAGCCAGCTCCATCAAACCCCTTGAGATGATTCAGAATGCTGCAGCATGCCTCGTCTTCAACCAGCCCAAGAGAACCCATGTCACACCTCTCGTCATCTCCCTCCACTGGCTTCCTGAAGCTGCCCGCATCAAGTTCAAGGCCTTGATGCTCACCTACAAGACCTTGTCAGGAACAGCACCCTCCTACCTCAACTCTCTCCCGAAGGCTTACGTTCCCTCTCGCAATCTGCGATCGATTAGCGACCGACGTTTAGTAGTTCCAACTCAGCGTGGCGCAAGGTCCCTTTCCAGAACCTTCACACTAACTGTTCCTCAGTGGTGGAATGCACTTCCAATCTCAATCCGGACCGCAGAATCTCTCACCATCTTCAAAAAACAGCTAAAGACCCACCTCTTCCATGAACACCTAACCAACTCATAATAAAAAAAAATAAATAAAATAAAAAATTGCACTTACACCTCTACTCTGCACTTTGCTTCTTCTGGAATTCAATTAATGGATCTTGTATGGTAGCACTACTTGTATTGTTCTCTGCTTGATATATCGCTTTGCTTGTATCTTTCTCATTTGTAAGTCGCTTTGGATAAAAGCGTCTGCTAAGTGAATAAATGTAAATGTAAATGTAAAAAGAACACTCTGTCCACAGTAAAGCGTGGTGGTGGCTCTGTGATGGTCTGTGGCCGCTTTGCATCCTCTGGCACTGGAAACCAGCAGTATGTGGAATACAAGATGGATTACTTGAAGAATCAGGAAATCCTAGGAGAAAACCTCATGCCGTCTGTGTGGAAGCTGAAGCTTGGGTCCCTGGACCTCCAACAGGACAGTGATCCTAAGCATATCTCAAATTCCACCAAGGCTTGGTTGCAGAAGAACTCTTGGAAGATTCTTCTTGAAGACGTGAACCCCACAAAAAATCTGTGGTGGGATTTGAAGAAGGTGGTTGCAGCACGCAAACCAAATAATATTACTGAACTGGAGGCCACTGCTCATGAGAAATACTAGAGATGTACTAAAGTACTAAAGATGCTTGCCATGAATAGGTTGAATAATTTTGAAACTGGAGAAATCAAGTTGCATTTTAGGTTGAATTTGGGGAAACCACTTGAAGCATTCATTGCGTGAACTATTTCAATTGCTTTTGTTTGATTTGTTCATTGCAAACAGTTGATAGTCTGTAAATTTTGACAATAAATCTAATTTGCAATTGGGGTCGAATAATTTTGAGTGCAACCGTAAGAGTGACTTGTCCGTTTAGATTGTCAGAAGTTGGTTCGAACTAACAAAACTTGTTTATGTACAGTAATGCAGCTAATTATCTTGCGAGCTAGCTGATATTTACTAAACAGTGGTTGGATTTTTTTTTTTTAATTTACTGAGATAGATAGATACTGTTTAGTTTCAGCTATTTTACCTGAAGACAGTTTATTACTATGCTGTAGTTGAAAAACACTTATTTCTTCTTATTTAGTTCTCAGGTAGAGGCTACTGAAGCCTTCATGAAGGCACGAGATGATGGAGAAACTTGAGAGGTCAGGATTTCTGCACAGAGAGAAAGAGACAGACTCAGAATGCATCCACAGTAGATCTGTAAGTGAGACTCTCAGCAAAGACATACAGTATCTCACAAAAGTGAGTACATTTTTGTAAATATTTGATTATATCTTTTCACGTGACAACACTGAACAAATGACACTTTGCTACAATGTAAAGTGGTGAGTGTACAGCTTGTGTAACAGTGTAAATTTGCTGTCCCCTCAAAATAACTCAACACATAGCCATTAATGTCTAAACCGCTGGCAACAAAAGTGAGTACACCCCTAAGTGAAAATGTCCAAATTGGGTCCATGATAAGTGAAGATATGCTTGCATGCCAAATTTGCAGAACACATTTTTCAATTTGGAATTTCCTTGATCCCTGTAAATGTCCACAGAGGTGAGGTATGTGGCACTTTTGAAAAGTGATCAAAGTTTTAGCTCAAAATGTTTCTTTGAGAAATCTTGCATGATGTTCAAGTCATGAGGAACTTTCAACAAAACCTACAGGAGTGCATGCCACTGTCATATGACTACAGTTGTGCATACTTTACATTTACATCCTGAGAAGCAAACAAGACACTTTATGCTACCACTGAAATTAATTATATAAAACATCAAACATCACGGCTGTTAAATAATTTGAGTCCATTCTCAGTCTGGTTCTACATTGACCACACCCTGAAGGACTCTTTAAATGCACACTCACTCATATTTAAGCAGTGCATTCAAAGAGAAAATGTATAAATGATATTGTAATGTTACTGAGACAGGATAGCAGGCCAGAGACTTCAGAAACACTTTTCCAAGGTTTTAAAATGTTCTGTCAAACCGAGAACTTCCATACAACTAATCCTAAACTTTTTTTAATAATCAACACCAAGGTTGAGGTTGAGGTGGTAAAAGCCCTGCCAAGCTGCCACTGTTTCACCCTCGAGCAAGGCCCTTAACCCTCTCTGCTCCAGGGGCAATGTATCATGGCTGACCCTGTGCTCTGACCCCAACTTCCTGGCATGCTGGGATATGTGAAGAAAAGAATTTCACTGTGCTGTACGTGCCCAATAAAGACTCATTATCATTATCATTATCATTAAATCTATTGTGTGTTTGTCCTGTCCATTAGCAATAAATCATGTTTGAATTCCCCAACTGTCACGAATGGAGGTTAGGACAGATGCAAATGCAGATAAGAGCTGTATTATATGAGAGATAAACAAACAAATCCATATCGTGAAACATAGGCGTGGCCAGAACAGGCAAAAGGTCAGGCAAATGGCAAACGGGCATGAACAGAATCGAATCACCTTACTGTGAGAGTAATTCTTTAAAATTAATTAAATGACAATCACATCATCACAGATCATCAAAGGATCACAACACCTTTTATTCTATGCCAGCACATCCCCAAGTGTTTTATTCCTCTCATGACAAACCAATTTGCCAATTTTTTTATTATTATTATTATTATTATTATTATTATTTCACACCATTCAATTTTATGCATTCATAATTGCATTTAATGTTGCGGAACACAACACTAATAATTTAGATATGCCACTATTAAAATAAAATTGTACAGTATAACTTTCAAATGTAAAAGTATTTATCATCTTAATCATTCCACAGCAATACACTGGTGAGTCAGATTTAAAATATTCTCTGTCGAAACAGAAACTTGATTATTCTTTGTTGGTAGAGACACGGACAATGTCTATTATCAAAACAGAAAGTATTCTCACGACAAGAATGAGAACAATCACGTTTGACAGCTGCATATTTCAGCATTGATTTCCTGTTATGGTGTCTATATAGATTCCCAGTGATACAATTGTCAGATACACTGCTGCACAGACGTCCTGCAGAAACAATTAAAGTGGTCTACATACTGGTAAGCTGTAAATGTAATTTCATTTAATTTAAGAAATTTTTATTGTGCGTCTACATATATATATATATATATATATATATATATATATATATATATATATATATATATATATATATATATATATATATATAATCAGGCTTTTGTGAAGAATTCTCAGTTTTTTTTATTATCTTTAACATTTTTCCTGTTTATGGAGAAAAATGAATGTGCATTCATAGTACAGCTTCCACATATTCCACTCAGTGCCTTAAATGATGCTTTGTCCTTGCACTCTTGCATTTTAGTAGAAAAGATGAAAATGTCTGTAGAAAAATATCATACATTTAAAAGGAAATATCTACACACACACAAAACAACAACAACAACAACAAACAAACAAACAAAAAAAAAACAACCCAGACATTTAAAAATAAATGTCTGTTTGGTTAGGTTACAATGCAGCTACAATTACGAGTACATAAAGACGCAAAGTAAATGAAAATGTAATTTTCTGTTTTAAATAAAAGATTGACAGATTTAGTGCTGAAATATGCAACATTACTTCTAAAAAGGTTTTTTACTGCTGTTTTTAAAATGTTATTAAAATTGTAAAGGATATTGTTATTTGAATAGAATTAAGTTATTTTATTAATTACATATATATTTAAAGGCTCAATTTTGTTGTACATGGAACAACAACAACATAATTTAATCACGGATAAATGGTAACAATGGATGTGCATTTTTGAAACTTTTCCCTTGAGTTTCTCTTTATTTGGCTACGGCGGATTAAAAGGTACTCAAATGGCTAATATTCCTACAGCTGTGCAAAAAAAGTCAATATTTATGCACTAAAAATGAGGCAAACCTGAGTGCTTTTATTACGTGGCACTCGTTTGGGTTATTATCAAAATGTTTGTGTAAATATCAGAAGCAAAATGTGTTAATGTGTTCTTGTGTGTATTTTCTCCTGAGAGAGAGAGAGAATATGTCTGTTAATGTCTTTTTTTCTCAGATCCATAGATTCACTGTTCTTCATGGGGTGTCTACTTCTGTGTTTGGCCGTCCTGCTCTTTATGAGTAAGTCTTAAGTTTAAAAACATCCGTTGACCAGGGCCGATTGTATCTTGTCAATCAAAAGAGAGCGGGAAAACACATGACGAATGTGACAAAACTGCAGTTTGTAATCTCTGTAACCTCTTCACCACTAAAATTTTACACTGGATGTAAATTTTATGATGCTGCCCCCTCGCCCTCGTGCTGAATTAAAGGGCCAGTACACCGTTGAAAGATTTAAATGAAGATGAGTTGACAAAAAAGTACATATTGCACAGAAAAATATATATGTAGAAAAGTATATTTCATATCAAATTAATGTTAATATAAAAAAGTTTTAATATCATCAAAAAAAGATTTATATTAGGCCTATATATTACCAGTTTGATGTTAATGATGAAGTAGAAATGCTTGTGTTTGTGGAGAGTGAATGTGAGACTAACAGGAGGTTTTTTTAAAAAAAAAAATCAGTCAATGTTAATATGAATTAATAACATTCAATAAGTTTAGAAATCTTACTTTAATCTTCAGAATTTAGATCATGTGTTAATGTTAATTTGAGTAATGTGTTTTCTGTTCATGAGACCACTTACTGTGAAACAACTTGTTGAAATGGAGAGAATAAAGTTTTTATTTGCATTTCTTTCAAAATTCTTTTAAATTAATCATTATTAATATATAAGAAGGCATAAAAGGCAGAACTATCAGTATCGGTTATCAGTATCGGCTGATAGCACTCTGAATAACCGATTATCGGTACCGGCTGAGAAATTTAGTATCTATAGTACTTTAGCATCTCTAATACACACACACACACACACAGACACACACACACACACACACACACACATATATATATATATATATATATATATATATATATATATATATATATATATATATATATAGTATGAGCCTACATCATATTTCACAAATGAATACAAGCCATTCTACAAATCTCTGAGCAAATAAAAGATCCAATCTATACAAACACATACCTCTCTGTTATGTTTGTGAGAAACATGACTTCATTTTTCTTGGCTTGATTTTCTCACAAATGCAGCTGAGCAACTTCCTCTTCCAAACCGGCAGATGGCACTATCGGTCAATTTACGCTAGTCTCCCGGGCAAAGCATTACAGCAAGCATTACAACAAGCATTACAACAAGCATTACATTACACCACAATAGAGTGCAGTAAATAGTTTATTTGGTTAAACGCCTGAAATAAGGTCTATGGTTAGCACAAGCTCAAAATAGTTTCATATTTTATTCTATGACATAAAATACATAAAATGGTGATTATATTAATGCTTCAAACTACATAAAAAATTATGTTCATTTGTGAAGATTACCTTGAACAAAACATGTAAGAATCATAAAATTTTTAATCCAGAGGAAAAATCTATTGGCTTTTTGTCGAGGAAACCAGGGTGTTGCTAACTTCTGGGTTGGCCTACAAAAATACATCTTCCCTGCAGCACTCAATTATAAGTTAATGGATATTGTGATGGACATGTTGATATAATTTCCCCTCTTTTCTTTTTCACTTGGTTTATTTGAATTTTTTTTTTTCAAATAGACAGATTAAAAAGAAGATAAATGAAACTGTTCTTTACTGTTGGCCCAGTATGTGCTGTATGTACTGATTGGTAGCCAGGTAGACTTCTGTGAAGGTGAGGGTCCCTTGGGATCAATGGCTGCTTGTAGTGCTGCTAGTTCTTCAGGGCTCAATAGGTTGTCAGCTGTGGGAACAATGATAATTATATGTTGTGGGTCAGTGGGAAGCACACAATCCTCCCAGTCAAGCTCCTGATGGTACAGTTTGTAAACAGAAGCAGAACATTTTAAAATGGATTAATCATTTAATGTGCATCAGATCATACATGCTTCCAAAACACTGTAACACCAGTGACCCTTTGAGTTGAGTTTCTGGTTTATAGGGGAGTTGACAAGATACTTTCAATGTAATGAAATGTTGTTTTCATGTTTACATTCTGTCTACAAAAACATGCTGTCATCAAGTTATTTCAAACTTGTGTAGTAACTTGTAGCCATCTTGGAATTATGCAAGTGTGCAGTTAAAGAGAATCTGAAAGCTTCAAATAAAGTAAGCACAATTAATTAAACTTAGAGTACAGCTGTCTCCCACAGCAAAGAGAATTGTAAAAAAACCTGTACCATGAACTTCATGCATGCTCAGTTTGTAAAAAAATTAAGAAGGTGCTACACGGCAGCACATTAAGACTACTGCAGTTAATTAAAATGAAGCCTTTCTCTAGTGGTAACTAGAGCTGCAACAACTAATCGATAATAATCGATTATGAAAATCGTTGTCAACGAATCTCATTATGGATTAGTTGGTCTGCGCGGCACGGGGCATGTTTACTCATTACGTTACTTCTGTTCTGAAAACACGCTTCGGAGAGTAAAAACTAAAGTTGTGTCCCAAATGAAGTACTGTACACTTACACTGTGGACGGAGAACTCTACCATCTAGTGTATGAATTTTAGAAAGATAATATCATCTCAAATGGAACACTAGCGGGTTTTTTACTAACTGGAAGTATAATCCGCTTCCTAGTCGACGGAGCTTGACGTCACACGCACGTAATACGACACTGCTAGCTTTAGCCTCAGAGTCACCGACACTGACCTTCTTCAGTTTACTTTCTGTCAGTGTTATCTTTTATTCCCAACATGACCTCAGTCCTCATCAGACGGAGGCATAATCATCACGTGACTGAGGAAGAAAGTGTGTGACCTTCTAAGTCCTCTAAGGCAGGGGTGCATTTTATATTAAACACCGCCGAGAACATTTATAAACTTTATAAAGAAGAGTTTCTGCAGCACGGAAGTATGACAGTGATGCAGTCGCGAGTTGCTTAAAAGGTTTCATTGAATTCCAGTTTATTGTCATTATGTGCTGTATTTGCACGCTTGTAGTGTAAATTCTGTTGTTTATTATAACGGAAGTGATGTATTAGTAACGAGCCCACGTTGCTCCTCACACACGATGCAAACGCGGTGATACTGAGTGTAGCGCGAGTAAGATCTGTAATGTCTAAAACATTATGATCAAAAGTAAAATAATATGTCTAAAAGCAGCGAGTAACAGAAACCACAAGGTGCAGTGAAAGGGAGTTTTTATTATTAATTTAGGACTGGAGTTTAATTCAGTGCGTTTTGTGCATCCATAAAAAATAATGCTATCTATCTATCTATCTATCTATCTATCTGTCTGTCTGTCTGTCTGTCTGTCTGTCTATCTATCTATCTATCTATATATTTTTCTATATCTATCTATCTATCTATCTATCTATCTATCTATATATATATATATATATAGATAGATAGATAGATAGATAGATAGATCGATAGATATAGATATAGATATATAGATATATAGATATTTATTAGGGATGCACCGAAATGAAAATTCTTGGTCAAAGCCAAAACCGAATATAATGAAAAACTTGGCCGAAGGCCGAATACCGAACACCTTTTTTTGCGTTTTTTCCATTTATTTTGCCATTTTTTCACCATTGCATAAATTAAATAGTCAAAATGTGCTTTTTACTATTTTGTCTTGCTTTTCAAAGAAAAAATCAATTACAAAAACTACAATTTAAAAATATTTATTTAACACTGAACATTTTTTTTTCATTCCAGCAGGCATAGGCTACCAACAAGGCACAATATAACTTTAAATAAATAAATGAGTAAAATAAAAATATTTTTGTGTGGTCATCTTTGAGCCCCTTGAATAGCCGATGTTAGGCCTATAACTGACTGCTGAAAGAATGGAACACTCTGTAACCTACAACAAAAAAGTGCATTAAAAAGTGCATTGACAAGAGTGCGATAAATGGTTCTATTCGGTTCTATACGGCTGATCATATTGAGGATTTATACCGCTTGCGTCCCTGTACACCTCGCGGAGTATTATAGTAGATATAGGATTTGTCTGCCTGCCCTTAAATAAATACGTCTTTACCTGCTTCTGTACTCTACTCCCTTACGTCTCGCGACGTGACAGAAACAAAACAAACGTGCACGTGTCCACAGTAAACATCCGAAGAGCACGTAGCTCGTGCATGCGCGCGCCCCCTCGTCGAGGTCGTGACATTTGCGCGTCTCACTCTGGTTGCTAGGCTATTTGGTCATGTCATCAAACACGTCATTGTTCGGTCAAATTTATTCGGCCTTTTCACTTATCCGGTCAAACAACGAAAATGCTTTTTTTTGCTATTTTCGGCCAAATAATTTCAGTTGCCGAACATTCGGTGCATCCCATATATATATATATATATATATATATATATATATATATATATATATATATCTTATTTACTTAGTTTATATTTATATTATATACAAGTACTTAAATAGTACTTAAAAAGATGCATTATTTTTTATGGATTCATAAAAAGCACCGAATTAAACTAAAGTCCTAAATTAATAATGTATAATCTTGTGTGTGTGTGTGTGTGTGTTGGATTCTTTTCTGTTCTGGACAAGCAGTTGTCTACAGTTTTAGTCTGAATTTATATTTGTAACACTCAGTTTGTGGATTTTATTTTAAATAACCAAAAAAAAAAGGCATGGAAAGTTTGCCGAGCCCCATCCGATTGATCGAAAAAATAATCGGCCAACTAATCGATTATGAAAATAATTGTTAGTTGCAGCCCTAGCAGTAACACTATATTTCCCTATAGGCTCCAGCCTAATGATGGGGGGTAGCAAGTGGTGATGGGGGTAACATGTGGCTGGCTGTCTAGATACGGAATTAACATTTTTGCAAAAAAAAAAAAAGGTTTCATTTTTGATTAACTGAGAAAGAAACTGTTCGGCTCTCATTTCAACGACTGTATCCCTGGTGTAATGTAATGTAATGTGTGCTTCTCCCCAGGAGACTGGTGTAAATTGACATCTGTTGGTTTGGAAGAGGAAGTTGCTCAGCTGCATTTGTGAGAAAATCTGCGGCAGATTTGCACCAGAATCTGTTTGCTTTGAGTTTTCCTTTGCAAAGCAGATTGTGTTTGTTTGCGAAATGGTAGATTTATTTGTTTTGGCACAAATTTATTTACATACATGTGTCCCCTGGATGAGCTGCACATGGTGAGGCATGTTGCCCAATGCAGCACTTTAGCCCTGATGGAGGTGGGAACATAGAGTCTACTTAGAGGCCCTCCACCTGGGTCAGGCCCACCAGTGCCCAAGAGTACCCACCAGCCCACAACTGGTTTAATCATGGCTGGATTCATGCTCAGAAGCCCCTTGAAAAGTGACTGACTGAGCATTGAAAAGTGATTTCTCCAATTTAACATAGACATGATTCTCTTGGAGAAACTGGAGAACAATCCTGACATAAACTATATATTCATCCATTGACTGACTATAAATGAGAATGTCATCTAGAGAGACAAACACATAGCAGTCAAAGGCCTCCCTCAGGACCTATTGATGTAACACAGGAAGGCAGCCAGTGCATTCATCAACCCAAAGGTCATCATAAGGTACTCAATATGGCCTGACAGAAAAATTCCATTCATCACCCCTCTAAACCTGGATGAGATTGTAGGAACTGTGCAGTTCCAGGTTGGTAAAAACAGAAGCCAGCTGCCATGCGTCAAGGTGGAGGACATGAGGGGTAAGGGGTAACAGACCCAAGACTTGTCAGGGCTACACAGAGGAGGGTGAGGAAGCTCTGGCATGGGGATTGGAAGCCTAAAAACAGACACCCTGTCATGGGGCTCCCAGACTACTACTGACCGTGTCAACTAGTTCACATGGGAGTTGTTTCTCTGCAGCCAGCGGAACCTCAGCGCCAACTGCAGATCAGAGGCACTAGTAAGGAACAGGGTGATTGGCTCAGAATACTGCCCAATTTGGAGTGTGAGGTTTTGGGTCTGTTGGGAGACCAGCAAAGGCTGAAGAGATCACCCATCGATAATTGATAAGTGTAGCAGATGCTCCAGGAGAACAAGTGGTAGCTTAAGTGGCCCAGGCAGCATCAATAAAATATCGCATCAATAAAACACTGTGGAACACCCCAGCAGCTTGAGAAGACAATGGTGGGGCCTGACTGACTGAACAACCTGCAGCAGTTCCTTGCAGCTGAGATGATATCTGCTCATGCCTTCTGATAGCAGTAACCTGGTTAGTTATAGAACATTTTCCTTGCTCTGTTGAGTCCATGATGTTAACACAGTCTTTCTGTAATGTGATGACTCACTCTACGTTGGAATCGAACCCATGCCCCTGTGTTTGGGAAACCTCAAACTTGCAACCTCTGGATTGAGAAGCAAGCAGGTTACCAGTATGCCATGGGGAGGGGTGCAATCAGAAATGGCTTAAAAGGTATGCAGCCTGACACCTGCCTTATGGCAACTAAAGCCAAAACCAGGGGAACTCATAAAAACAAAAAACAAGAAGAAAATAACAGCACAAGCTTAACCAGGAAGTGTTTAAATTAGGAGCATTTGCGGGAAAACCCAGACTGCTTGCCACAAGTAGCCAGGCGGACAGGTGTACCTCTTTGCTCCTGATTACTTCAGCGGTGTACTGTGCCTCCCTCTGGTAGCTAAAGACAGTCTAGCTGAAGATGCACCCAGGCTGGGCTGTCATATGAAAATGTGCAAAAAGCGGTGTTAAATAGTTTTACAGGTGTTACATTTCTGCATCTCCATTCCCACCAACTGGGGTTCTGGACAGGGCAGTACATTTTGACAATTCTGTTCACATTTGCGATTACAAATAAGTTGGTGCATTGATAAACATTCACTTGCACCTGTGCAATCAAAGTTGTTTTTTTTAATCAGCAACTGAGGCTGGGGGTGAGTGACAGCCACGGCAAGGCCAGGGGCGAAGCGATGACTATGGTGAGGCCAAAGGGAAAGCGACAACTACAGCAAGGCCAGAGGGGAAGCAACAACTACAGTGAGGTTGGGAGGGAGTGATGACTATAGTAAGGCCAGGGTGGAAGCAATGACTACAGCAAGGCCGGGGGGAAGTGACGATCACGGCGAGGACAGAGGGGGGTGTGATGACTATGGCAAGGCCAGGGGGGAGCGATGACTATGGTGAGGTCAGAGTGGGGAGCAACAGTGACGGTAAAACAAGGAGGTGGAGCAACATCCTCAGCTGAGCAAAGGGGAGGAATGATGTCCTCAGCAAGGCACGGAAGCAGTGAGACATCCCAAGACGAGCAAGTAGGCAGAGTGAGGTCCTTAGCAGTACAAGGACGCAGAGCGATGTCCTCAGCGGAATAGGGAAACGGAGCAACATCCTCAGCAGAGCAGGAAAGCTGAGCAACATCCTCAGCAGAACAGGAAAGTGGAGCAACATCCTCAGCAGAACACAGAAGCGGAGCAAGATTCTCAGCGGAACATAGAAGTGAAGCCATGTCCTCAGCAGAAAACAGAAGCCAAGCAGAATCCCCAGCAGAAGACAGAAGCAAAGCGTTGTCCTCAGCGGAGCACGAAAGCCGAGTGAGGTCCTCAGCAGGGAAGGGTAGGGGCGCTGTTCTCAGTGGGATCAGGGTGGGAGGGAAACAAAGAGTCTCCTTCTAGACTTATGCACTCTCCTCATACCGTCTATCCCACTTAGTCCAAATGTCCCTCCAGCTGGTGAGCAGCACAGCCCATGGTAGTAGTGGTTTGGGGAGTCCATGGGACCTATCTGCTGAAATACCAATCAGAGCCTACAACTAAGAAATCAGTTGAGTTCTTAAATGATGCTCTCTTCACATGGCACAAAGGCCTCCTTAAAAGTGAGGAAAAGGTAATTCATGAATATTCCTATTCCTTCATCAATTCATTCATCTCTCTCTCATTCTCTCTCTCTTTCTAATATTAGGTGGAACGGCAACAGGACAAACTACTACAACATCAGAAAGCATGTGTATGTATAAATGTGCAAACATTGCATCCACCCATTATATCATCCATCAACATATGAGATTGGATACATTTTTAAATGCACGCCAATATATTTCATAATAATTGGGACAATGTAGAGGTGAATCATTCATTTGTATTGTTCTTTCTCCCTCTCTGCTCTTCTCTGTATCTTCCTTGAAATGACAAGTCCCATACACAACACAAGGTAAAGTTTCACTGACAGTGTGTATGAACATTACTTCCACTTTTAATATCCACAGATACATTTATAATATTGTGGAGATAATCATAATTTTGTCTTATTAAAGCTGCTGAATGTAAGATTTTAAAAAGTTGCCCTCTCTGGTAGAACAATGCAATTGTACAATACTACTGGAAAATAACAATATTTTATTTGGGTTTCCACACCTTCTCCACAAACCTCATACTACACACTACATAGAATGCTTAAATATTAACAATTATATAATGGCAATCAAAAATTTTCAATCCACATTGCAAATCAGGTTTATTATCAAAACTTGTAGATTTTCAGTTGTTTGCAATGAACAAATCAAACAAAAGCAATTGAAATAGTTCAATACAACGAATGCTTCAGGTGGTTTCACCAAATTAAAGTGAAAATGCAACGTATAATGACTTCTCCAGTCTCAGAATTATTCAACCCCTTCATTGCAAGCATCTTTAGTACTTAGTAGAGCACAATTTTGCTGTTATGTCCTGCTGCAAACAAGATGCAGAGCTTCTGGCAGCATTCCTTAAGAATCTTATCCCATTCCTCATGAGCGATGGCCAGTTGTGAAATGTTTACAGTGCATCCGGAAAGTATTCACAGCGCTTCACTTTTTCCACATTTTGTTATGTTACAGCCTTATTCCAAAATGGATTAAATTCATTATTTTCCTCAAAATGCTACAAACAATACCCCATAATGATAACGTGAAAGAAGTTTGTTTGAAATCTTTGCAAATTTATTAAAAATAAAAAACAAAAAAGCACATGTACATAAATATTCACAGCCTTTGCCATGACACTCAAAATTGAGCTCGGGTGCATCCTGTTTCCACTGATCATCCTTGAGATGTTTCTACAACTTGATTGGAGTCCACCTGTGGTAAATTCAGTTGATTGGACATGATTTGGAAAGGCACACACCTGTCTATATAAGGTCCCACAGTTAACAATGCATGTCAGAGCACAAACCAAGCCATGAAGTCCAAGGAATTGTCTGTAGATCTCCGAGACAGGATTGTATCGAGGCACAGATCTGGGGAAGGGTACAGAAACATTTCTGCAGCATTGAAGGTCCCAATGAGCACAGTGGCCTCCATCATCCGTAAATGGAAGAAGTTTGGAACCAGCAGGACTCTTCCTAGAGCTGGCCGCCCGGCCAAACTGAGCGATTGGGGGAGGAGGGCCTTAGTCAGGGAGGTGACCAAAAACCTGATGGAGCTCCAGTGTGTCTCTGTGGAGAGAAGAGAACCTTCCAGAAGAAGAACCATCTCTGCAGCACTCCACCAATCAGGCCTGTATGGTAGAGTGGCCAGACGGAAGCCGCTCCTCAGTAAAAGGCACATGACAGCCTGCCTGGAATTTGCCAAAAGTCACCTGAAGGACTCTCAGACCATGACCAAGACAAAGATTGAACTCTTTGGCCTGAATGGCAAGCGTCATGTCTGGAAGAAACCAGGTACCACTCATCACCTGGCCAATACCATCCCTACAGTGAAGAATGGTGGTGGCAGCATCATGCTGTGGGGATGTTTTTCAGCGGCAGGAACTGGGAGACTAGTCAGGATCTAGGGAAAGATGAATGTATTAATGTACAGAGACATCCTTGATGAAAACCTGCTCCAGAGCACTCTGGATCTCAGACTGGGGTGAAGGTTCATCTTCCAACAGGACAACGACCCTAAGCACACAGCCAAGATAACAAAAGAGTGGCTACAGGACAACTCTGTGAATGTCCTTGAGTGGCCCAGCCAGAGCCCAGACTTGAACCCGATTGAACATCTCTGGAGAGGTCTGAAAATGGCTGTGCACCAACGCTCCCCATCCAACCCGATGGAGCTTGAGAGGTCCTGCAAAGAAGAATGGGAGAAACTGCCCAAAAATATTTGTGCCAAGCTTGTAGCATCATTCTCAAAAAGACTTGAGGCTGTAATTGGTGCCAAAGGTGCTTCAACAAAGTATTGAGCAAAGGCTGTGAATACTTATGTACATGTGCTTTTTTGTTTTTTATTTTTAATAAATTTGCAAAGATTTCAAACAAACTTCTTTCACGTTATCATTATGGGGTATGGTTTGTAGAATTTTGAGGAAAATAATGAATTGAATCCATTTTGGAATAAGGCTGTAACATAACAAAATGTGGGAAAAGTGAAGCGCTGTGAATACTTTCCGGATGCACTGTATCTAGTCACACTAAGATCACACTAGCCAGTGACAAAGCAAAAGGTGATTGTTCATTCTCTTATTAAAGCTGCTGTATGTAGGATTTAGAAATTTTGCCCTTTCTGTTAGAACAATGCAATTAAACACAACTCATGGAAAATTATTTTTTTGATTTGGGTTTCTGCGCCTTCTCCATAAACCACATATTACACCATACATAGGATGCCAAAATATTAAAGCTAAAATCAGATTTTATTACATTACATCCACACATTATATCGTCCTTAATCATATGAGACCTGATACATTGTGAAATACACACCAATATATTTCATAATAATTGGAATAATATAAAGATGAATTATTCATTTGTATTGTTCTTTCTCTCTCTTCTCTCTCTCTCTCTCTCTCTCTCTCTCTCTCTCTCATACAGATACATCATCAACAACACAATGTAAAGTTTCACTTAGTGTGTTTACAGTATATATAAACATGTGAACATTACGTCCACACATTATATTGTCCTTAATCATATGCGATCTGATACATTGTTAAATACACACCAATATATTTCATAATAATTGGAACAATGTACAAATGAATTATTCATTTGTATTGTTCTTTCATTCTCTCTCTCTCTCTCTCTCTCTCTCTCTCTCTCTCTCACTCTCTCTCTCTCACTCTCTCTCTCATACAGATACATCAACATCAACCCCAACACCAGGTAAAGTTTCACTTACTGTGTGTTTACAGTATATATAAACATGTGAACATTACGTCCACACATTATATTGTCCTTAATCATATGCGATCTGATACATTGTTAAATACACACCAATATATATCATAATAATTGGAACAATGTACAAATGAATCATTCATTTGTATTGTTCTTTCTCTCTCTCTCTCTCTCTCTGTCTGTCTGTCTCTCTCTCTCTCTCTCTCTCTCTCTCTCTCTGTCTCTCTCTCTCTCATACAGATACATCAACATCAACATCAACACCAGGTAAAGTTTCACTTACTGTGTGTTTACAGTATATATAAACATGTGAACATTACGTCCACACATTATATTGTCCTTAATCATATGCGATCTGATACATTGTTAAATAAACACGAATATATTTCATAATAATTGGAACAATGTACAAATTAATTATTCATTTGTATTGTTCTTTCTTTTTCTCTCTCTCTCTCTCTCTCTCTCTCTCTCTCTCACTCTCTCTCTCTCACACACTCTCTCTCTCTCTCTAATACAGATACATCAACATCAACCCCAACACCAGGTAAAGTTTCACTTACTGTGTGTTTAAAGTATATATAAACATGTGAACATTACGTCCACGCATTATATTGTCCTTAATCATATGCGATCTGATACATTGTTAAATACACACCAATATATGTCATAATAATTGGAACAATGTACAAATGAATCATTCATTTGTATTGTTCTTTCTCTCCCTCTCTCTCTCTCTCTCTCTCTCTCTCTCTCTCTCTCACACACACACACACACTCTCTCTCTCTCTCTCATACAGATACATCAACCCCAACACCAGGTAAAGTTTCACTTACTGTGTGTTTACAGTATATATAAACATGTGAACATTACGTCCACACATTATATTGTCCTTAATCATATGCGATCTGATACATTGTTAAATACACACCAATATATGTCATAATAATTGGAACAATGTACAAATGAATCATTCATTTGTATTGTTCTTTCTCTCTCTCTCTCTGTCTCTCTCTCTCTCTCTCTCTCTCTCTCTCTCTCTCTCTCTCTCTCTGTCTCTCTCTCTCTCATACAGATACATCAACATCAACATCAACACCATGTAAAGTTTCACTTACTGTGTGCTTACAGTATATATAAACATGTGAACATTACGTCCACACATTATATTGTCCTTAATCATATGCGATCTGATACATTGTTAAATAAACACGAATATATTTAATAATAATTGGAACAATGTACAAATTAATTATTCATTTGTATTGTTCTTTCTTTCTCTCTCTCTCTCTCTCTCTCTCTCTCTCTCTCTCTCTCTCTCTCTGCGCATGCGCGGTAGTGGAGCGAGTGTGGCGTGTTGAGCGTGTGAGAGCGGTTGGCGTTTCGCCAGCTTTTTTCGGCATTTGATGCAATTTTTTTCCGTGTAAACATCTCGGATCAATTATTTGTGTGTGTGTGTGTGTGTGTGTGTGTGTGTGAACGAGTGTGAAAGCGAGTAAGTGTGTGTGTGTGTGTGTGTGTGTGTGCGTGTCGCGGTGGAGGAGCATGGCGGCTCCAAACACGCGGCTGTGTGAGAGTTTGACTCGCCGGCACGGTGTGAGGGTGACGTGCAGGGCGAGTGTGGAGGAGTGTGTGTTAGCGGTAGGAGAAGTGGTGGGACATGAGAACATTGTCTCTGCCTCCCGCATGAATAGTGCAATTGTAGTCTTTGTGAATGACGTTGATAGAGCAAACAAGCTTGTCCAGAAAGGAATTGTACTTAATAATGAGCTTACGATGGTCTCTTCCCTAAGTTCCCCATCCAAAAAGGTTATACTGTCTAATGTCCCTCCCTTCATCTCCGATGAGATCATATCCAAAGAACTGTCTAGATACGGGCGGTTGGTCTCCCCCATAAAGAAAATCCCCCTTGGCTGTAAGTCCCCACTAGTTAAGCACTTGGTGTCTTTTAGAAGAATGGTTTTTATGATTCTGAAAGATGGTGTAGAGGAATTGAACCTAGTGTTTAAATTCAGTGTAGAAGGCTATGGCTACAGCATTTTTGTATCTACAGACACAGACATAAAATGTTTTAAATGTGGCAAAATAGGACATCTTGTCCAGGCCTGTCCTGAGAGACAGAGTGACCCTGGTGTTTCTGAGCGACCGGGGCAGGAAGTAGCTGGGCCTTCTGGAGCCGTTCCCCCTGCGGCTGCAGCTCAGCCCGCTGCTGAAGGCCCCGGAGTTGCTACTGCACCGGAGCCTAGTGAGAGCGAACCTCAATCTCAGCCTGTAGCCCAGGAACCCACGAAGGATATACCAACCCCAGAGAAGCCCTGCTTGACTGAAGTGGCTCCAGAGAAGTCCTGCTTGCCTGAAGTAGGGAATCCTTGTTTGACCGATAAAGACGCAGTGGATTCTGGTGCAGAGCTGGAGATACCTGCGCTGGCAGAGGCAGGTACAGGGGTGCATAGCAGTCGCTCAGAAGCACCAGACACTATGCCGGGGGATGGGGGAGACGTGGAGATGGAGGACGAACCCATGTTTAAAGTACCGAACAAGCGGAAAAAACGAGGTAAGGGACAAGGGAGCAAACAGGCCAAAAGAGACACTAAAGTAGACGAAAAAGAAACAGACAGTGATGATTACATGTCAGATTCTGTTTTTAACTTTGGCTCTCAGGAAGAAAAGCGAGAAGTTGTATACCGTGCTGAGAACATTAAGGAGTTCTTACGGAATACTAAATGGCAAAAGAACGTTGTAGTAGAAAAGCACTTCCCAGATCTGAAGCAGTTTATCCATGATGTCAAACATTTTAGAAGAGAAGGAGCTTTTATTGACACTGAGATCTATCGTCTGAAGAAATTAATTACTAAAGTCAGCAAAGAAACTTCTGATGATGACCAGTAGAGTGTTTGGTGTGTTTTGTATTAAAATGGGTTTCATCATCTGCTTGTTTTATCTACACCTTGTTCTTATGACTGGGATTCGTATTGCAAGTGTAAACGTTAACGGGGCAAGAGAACACGAAAAGCGTGTAAAACTATATGAGTTACTAAAGCAGAAGCGTATTGATGTAGCGATGTTGCAAGAAACACATAGTAATGTTAACAATGCTACTAGCTGGATGAAGGAGTGGGGTGGGCTGGCAATTTTAAGTCACAATACATCAATTAGTGGTGGGGTTGCCCTACTGTTTGCTCGCAATTTTACTCCCAGTTCTTATACAGTAGTTGAGGTTTTAAATGGGAGGCTTTTAAAAGTAAGAGCTATCTATGAGAATGAGAGCTTTGTTTTTATTTGTGTGTACGCTCCCACCAGTGCAGTGGAGAGAATGGTTTTGTTAAATAAACTAGACAATGTCATTGCTGACTGCAACACTGCCGATATTTTAATTCTGGGTGGGGATTTTAACTGCACAACAGATAACTTGGACAGGAACCACACAGAACCTCATGTAGCCTCCCGTAAGCGCCTGTGGGAGATGATGGAGGCTCACGAACTGACTGATATTTGGAGAAATTTAAATAGAAACCAGAGGCAGTACACGTGGGCCCACTCCATAGACAACACACTCTCCCTGGCACGACTAGATCGCTTTTATGGTTTTAAACATCAGCTGACACTTTTTACTAAATGTTTTATTGTTCCAGTAGGCCTCTCTGATCACAATATGGTGCAGTGTATTGTCAGTAAAGAAAATGTAAAACCAAAAAGTGCTTATTGGCATTTTAATACTGCACTTTTAGAGGATACTAATTTTAGAGAATCCTTTATTTATTTCTGGAATGTTTTTAAATGTGAAAAGATGGCTTTTAGTTCTATACAACAGTGGTGGGATGTGGCCAAAGCTCAAATTAAAGCATTTTGTCAACAGTACACTCTTAATGTCACAAGAGACATTGTCAGATCTCTGAAAGCTCTGGAGACTGGAATAGTGGAACTCCAGTGTTTGGAGACCACAGGAGATCGAGGGCAGATTGAAGCCCTCAAAAGTAAAAAATCTATAATGAATGACCTGTTGGGCATCACAGCACAGGGGGCGCTGGTCCGCTCACGCTTTAAAAGCATGAATGAGATGGATGCTCCATCTAAGTTCTTTTTTGGTCTAGAGCAGAAGAATGGACAGAAAAGATTCATACATGCTGTGCGAACAGAATCAGGAGATCTTCTGTCAGATCCCGCTGAAATTCGCAAGCAGACAGTTAGCTTCTACTCGAAGCTGTACAGCAGTGAGCAGTCAGGGGCACAGACAGTGGAAGAGAGCTTCCTAAAAGACCTGCCAAAACTCCCAGAGCATGTGGCCAGCGATCTGGACATAGAGCTAACTCTAGCAGAGCTCTATGAAGCTCTCCAAGGGATGGAGAATGGAAGGGCGCCAGGCATAGACGGTCTCCCTGTAGAGTTCTACAAAGCCTTCTGGACAGTTATAGGGCAGGATGTGCTAGAAGTGTTGCTAGGCAGTGTGAAGGGAGGTGAACTCCCATTGAGCTGCAGGAGAGCCGTCCTGACCCTCCTGCCCAAAAAGGGAGACCTGACGCATTT
Organism: Ictalurus furcatus; assembly: GCF_023375685.1. NCBI lineage: Eukaryota > Metazoa > Chordata > Actinopteri > Siluriformes > Ictaluridae > Ictalurus > Ictalurus furcatus. Next base: position 1,908,381 of record NC_071267.1, read on the forward strand.
GAAGAACTGGCGCCCGGTCTCACTGTTGTGCACTGACTACAAACTGCTCTCAAAAGCGCTAGCTTCAAGACTGACTAAGGTAATGGAGCACATCACTCACCTTGACCAGACGTACTGTGTGCCCGGCAGGTCTATATTTGATAATATACATTTAATTCGTGACATTTTGGACGTCTCCAGGCTATTGGGATTAAAGACTGGCCTTATTTTTCTAGATCAGGAAAAGGCTTTTGACCGGGTTGAACATGAATACATGTGGAAGGTGCTGGAAACCTTTGGTTTCAACCCAGGTTTCATAGCCATGATCAAGACTTTGTACAGTGAAATTGAGAGTGTGCTGAAGGTTAATGGTGGTTTGTGTGCCCCTTTTAGAGTTTGCAGAGGTATTAGACAAGGCTGTTCTCTGTCAGGTATGCTGTATACCCTAGCGTTTGAACCTCTTTTATGTAAACTGAGAGATCAACTTTCTGGTTTTAAGATATCTCAATCCAGCGCTTCTCTGTGTCTCTCAGCATATGCAGATGACTTAGTCATAATGCTGGGAACACAAACTGATGTGAATATTTTAATTGATGTTTTAAAAGATTTTGAGATTTTATCATCTGCCAAGGTCAACTGGGCCAAAAGTGAAGCCATTTTAGTTGGAGAGTGGGGTGGTGGGCAGCCCACATTACCAGCTGGTTTGGTGTGGAAAAAGGGTGGTTTTAAGTACTTGGGTGTTTATCTAGGCAGCACTGAGTTTGTAAATAAGAATTGGGAAGGTGTCTTTGAGAAGGTGAAGGGCAGGTTGAGCAGGTGGAAGTGGTTGGTCCCAAAAATGTCTTACAGGGGACGCACGCTGGTCATCAACAACCTGGCAGCATCAACCCTGTGGCACAAGCTGGCATGTGTGGATCCGCCACCAAATCTGCTCTCGAACATCCAGGCCCTGCTAGTGGACTTCTTCTGGGACAAACTACACTGGATCCCTCAAAGTGTCATTCACCTGCCCAAGGAGGAGGGGGGGCAGGGGCTGGTCCACATAGCCAGCAGAACTGCAACCTTCCGACTCCAGTTTATCCAGAGACTCCTCACTGGACCTGAGAGATTGGTATGGAGAGCAGCAGCTTATAGGCTTTTACACACAGTAGGAGGACTGGGATTAGACAGAACTTTGTTTTTAATGGACACAAAAACGTTAGACCTTGTTGGATTACCAGTTTTTTATCGTGGGCTTTTTAAAATATGGACTTTTTTTAAAAAACAAATCAAGGGGTGCAGAACACCATACTGGCTGCTGGAGGAACCCCTGGTGAATGGTGGGAGATTAGATATCTCTGGTGTGACCACCCCATCATTATCCAGAGTTCTGGTCTCATCGGGGATTGTGACACTCCGGCAGCTGGTGAACATCACAGGAACGGACCTGTCACGGGCTGAGGACTTAACAGCGCGCCTAGGACTACGGTCCCTGCGTGTTGTGAACAAGCTCCTACATTGCTGGAGGTCCACCCTAACGTCAGAGGAGCGTGCTCAGCTAATGGACAATGAAACAAGCAAGACTAGACCTACAGAGGAGGAACCTTTTCCCCAGCTGGGCATCGCTCCAGATCTAGATGGGTATGGTGGCCCCCTCCTGGAGTTCAACAGTGACATGAACATTGAGACAGTGACTGGCAAGCTCCTTTACAAAGCCTGCGTGAAAGTTTTAAATAAGAAAAAACTGAATGGGAGAGTGGACACCCCATGGCGAGCTGTACTGGGTTTTAATGATGATGTTAAACCGGAGTGGAGGGCACTTTACAAACCACCCTTAACTAAAAAATTTGCTGACCTCCAATGGAGGATTTTACATGGAATTGTTTCTGTGAATTCTTTTATCTCCGTTTTAAACCCTGAGGTCACACAGGAATGTCCATTCTGTTCACAGAGAGAGACTGTTTTTCATGCTTTTATACATTGCTCCAGGTTGCAGCCATTGTTTGTGTTTTTAAAAAACAACCTGAGGTCATTTTATGTGGATTTTACTTTTCAGATTTTTATCTTGGGTTTTAAATATGTCAGAAAGAACAGGTTTAAGTGTCAGCTGATCAATTTTATCTTTGGTCAGGCAAAAATGTCGATATACCTAAGCAGGAAAAACAAAGTGGCACAGAACACAGACTGCGATGCCAGAAAAATTCTCTCTAGACTGATCAAATCACGGATTCTGATCGATTTTAACTTTTACAATAGTATGGGAGACTTGGAGATGTTCAAGGCGGTGTGGTGCTGCGAGGAGGCTCTGTGTTCTGTAGTGGAGGGAGAACTTTGTTTTACACCAGCATTAGGCTGATAATGTTCTTAACGACTAGCCTTTTGTTGTGCTGATTTATTTTATTTACCTAAATTATTACCTGTATATTTATGGTTTTTTAATGCTCTCTAAATATTTATTAATTTTATATTGAGTCACATTTGACTTTAATGTGTATAATGTGACCTTTTGTTAAAAATAAAAGATTGTAAAAGTCAAGTCTCTCACTCTCTCTCTCTCACACACTCTCTCTCTCTCTAATACAGATACATCAACATCAACCCCAACACCAGGTAAAGTTTCACTTACTGTGTGTTTACAGTATATATAAACATGTGAACATTACGTCCACGCATTATATTGTCCTTAATCACATGCGATCTGATACATTGTAAAATACACACCAATATGTTTCATAATAATTGGAACAGTGTACAGATGAATCATTCATTTGTATTATTCTTTCTCTCTCTCTGTCTCTCTCTCTCTCTCTCTCTCTCTCTCTCTGTCTCTCTCTCTCTCATACAGATACGTCTTCATCAACCCCAACACCAGGTAAAGTTTCACTTACTGTGTGTTTACAGTATATATAAACATGTGAACATTACGTCCACACATTATATTGTCCTTAATCATATGCGATCTGATACATTGTTAAATAAACACCAATATGTTTCATAATAATTGGAACAGTGTGCAGATGAATCATTCATTTGTATTATTCTTTCTCTCCCTCTCTCTCTCTCGCTCTCTCTCTCTCTCTCTCACACACACACTCTCTCTCTCTCTCTCATACAGATACATCAACATCAACATCAACACCATGTAAAGTTTAACTTACTGTGTGTTTACAGTATATATAAACATGTGAACATTACATCCACACATTATATTGTCCTTAATCATATGCGATCTGATACATTGTTAAATACACACCAATATATGTCATAATAATTGGAACAATGTACAAATGAATTATTCATTTGTGTTGTTCTCTCTCTCTCTCTCTCTCTCATACAGATACATCAACATCAACCCCAACACCAGGTAAAGTTTCACTTACTGTGTGCTTACAGTATATATAAACATGTGAACATTACGTCCACACATTATATTGTCCTTAATCACATGCGATCTGATAGATTGTTAAATACACACCAATATATGTCATAATAATTGGAACAGTGTACAGATGAATCATTCATTTGTATTGTTCTTTCTCTCTCTCTCTCACTCTCTCTCTCACACACTCTCTCTCTCTCTCTCATACAGATACATCAACATCAACATCAACACCATGTAAAGTTTCACTTACTGTGTGCTTACAGTATATATAAACATGTGAACATTACGTCCACACATTATATTGTCCTTAATCACATGCGATCTGATACATTGTTAAATACACACTAATATATTTCATAATAATTGGAACAATGTACAAATGAATTATTCATTTGTATTGTTCTTTCATTCTCTCTCTCTCTCTCTCTCTCTCTCTCTCTCTCTCTCTCTCTCACTCTCTCGCTCATACAGATACATCAACATCAACCCCAACACCAGGTAAAGTTTCACTTACTGTGTGTTTACAGTATATATAAACATGTGAACATTACGTCCACACATTATATTGTCCTTAATCATATGCGATCTGATACATTGTTAAATACACACCAATATATATCATAATAATTGGAACAATGTACAAATGAATCATTCATTTGTATTGTTCTTTCTCTCTCTCTCTCTCTCTCTGTCTGTCTGTCTCTCTCTCTCTCTCTCTCTCTCTCTCTCTGTCTCTCTCTCTCTCATACAGATACATCAACATCAACATCAACACCAGGTAAAGTTTCACTTACTGTGTGTTTACAGTATATATAAACATGTGAACATTACGTCCACACATTATATTGTCCTTAATCATATGCGATCTGATACATTGTTAAATAAACACGAATATATTTCATAATAATTGGAACAATGTACAAATTAATTATTCATTTGTATTGTTCTTTCTTTTTCTCTCTCTCTCTCTCTCTCTCTCTCTCTCTCACTCTCTCTCTCTCACACACTCTCTCTCTCTCTCTAATACAGATACATCAACATCAACCCCAACACCAGGTAAAGTTTCACTTACTGTGTGTTTAAAGTATATATAAACATGTGAACATTACGTCCACGCATTATATTGTCCTTAATCATATGCGATCTGATACATTGTTAAATACACACCAATATGTTTCATAATAATTGGAACAGTGTGCAGATGAATCATTCATTTGTATTGTTCTTTCTCTCCCTCTCTCTCTCTCTCTCTCTCTCTCTCTCTCTCTCTCTCTCACACACACACACACACTCTCTCTCTCTCTCTCATACAGATACATCAACATCAACCCCAACACCAGGTAAAGTTTCACTTACTGTGTGTTTACAGTATATATAAACATGTGAACATTACGTCCACACATTATATTGTCCTTAATCATATGCGATCTGATACATTGTTAAATACACACCAATATATGTCATAATAATTGGAACAATGTACAAATGAATCATTCATTTGTATTGTTCTTTCTCTCTCTCTCTCTGTCTCTCTCTCTCTCTCTGTCTCTCTCTCTCTCATACAGATACATCAACATCAACATCAACACCATGTAAAGTTTCACTTACTGTGTGCTTACAGTATATATAAACATGTGAACATTACGTCCACACATTATATTGTCCTTAATCATATGCGATCTGATACATTGTTAAATAAACACGAATATATTTATAATAATTGGAACAATGTACAAATTAATTATTCATTTGTATTGTTCTTTCTTTCTCTCTCTCTCTCTCTCTCTCTCTCTCTCACTCTCTCTCTCTCACACACTCTCTCTCTCTCTTAATACAGATACATCAACATCAACCCCAACACCAGGTTAAAGTTTCACTTACTGTGTGTTTACAGTATATATAAACATGTGAACATTACGTCCACGCATTATATTGTCCTTAATCACATGCGATCTGATACATTGTAAAATACACACCAATATGTTTCATAATAATTGGAACAGTGTACAGATGAATCATTCATTTGTATTATTCTTTCTCTCTCTCTCTCTCTCTCTTCTCTCTCTCTCTTCTCTCTCTCTCTCTGTCTCTCTCTCTCTCATACAGATACATCTTCATCAACCCCAACACCAGGTAAAGTTTCACTTACTGTGTGTTTACAGTATATATAAACATGTGAACATTACGTCCCACACATTATATTGTCCTTAATCATATGCGATCTGATACATTGTTAAATAAACACCAATATGTTTCATAATAATTGGAACAGTGTGCAGATGAATCATTCATTTGTATTATTCTTTCTCTCCCCTCTCTCTCTCTCGCTCTCTCTCTCTCTCTCTCTCACACACACACTCTCTCTCTCTCTCTCATACAGATACATCAACATCAACATCAACACCATGTAAAGTTTAACTTACTGTGTGTTTACAGTATATATAAACATGTGAACATTACATCCACACATTATATTGTCCTTAATCATATGCGATCTGATACATTGTTAAATACACACCAATATATGTCATAATAATTGGAACAATGTACAAATGAATTATTCATTTGTGTTGTTCTCTCTCTCTCTCTCATACAGATACATCAACATCAACCCCAACACCAGGTAAAGTTTCACTTACTGTGTGCTTACAGTATATATAAACATGTGAACATTACGTCCACACATTATATTGTCCTTAATCACATGCGATCTGATAGATTGTTAAATACACACCAATATATGTCATAATAATTGGAACAGTGTACAGATGAATCATTCATTTGTATTGTTCTTTCTCTCTCTCTCTCACTCTCTCTCTCACACACTCTCTCTCTCTCTCTCATACAGATACATCAACATCAACATCAACACCATGTAAAGTTTCACTTACTGTGTGCTTACAGTATATATAAACATGTGAACATTACGTCCACACATTATATTGTCCTTAATCACATGCGATCTGATACATTGTTAAATACACACCAATATATGTCATAATAATTGGAACAATGTACAAATGAATCATTCATTTGTATTGTTCTTTCTCTCTCTCTCTCTCTCTCTCTGTCTCTCTCTCTCTCTCTCTCTCTCTCACTCTCTCTCTCTCATACAGATACATCAACATCAACCCCAACACCAGGTAAAGTTTCACTTACTGTGTGTTTACAGTATATATAAACATGTGAACATTACGTCCACACATTATATTGTCCTTAATCACATGCGATCTGATACATTGTTAAATATACACCAATATATGTCATAATAATTGGAACAGTGTGCAGATGAATCATTCATTTGTATTGTTCTTTCTCTCTCTCTCTCTCTCTCTCTCTCATACAGATACATCAACATCAACCCCAACACCAGGTAAAGTTTCACTTACTGTGTGTTTACAGTATATATAAACATGTGAACATTACGTCCACACATTATATTGTCCTTAATCACATGCGATCTGATACATTGTTAAATACACACCAATATATGTCATAATAATTGGAACAATGTACAAATGAATCATTCATTTGTATTGTTCTTTCTCTCTCTCTCTCTCTCTCTGTCTCTCTCTCTCTCTCTCTCTCTCTCTCTCTCTCTCTCTCATACAGATACATCAACATCAACCCCAACACCAGGTAAAGTTTCACTTACTGTGTGTTTACAGTATATATAAACATGTGAACATTACGTCCACACATTATATTGTCCTTAATCATATGCGATCTGATACATTGTTAAATACACACCAATATGTTTCATAATAATTGGAACAGTGTGCAGATGAATCATTCATTTGTATTGTTCTTTCTCTCCCTCTCTCTCTCTCTCTCTCTCTCTCTCACACACACACTCTCTCTCTCTCTCTCATACAGATACATCAACATCAACATCAACACCATGTAAAGTTTCACTTACTGTGTGTTTACAGTATATATAAACATGTGAACATTTACGTCCACACATTATATTGTCCTTAATCATATGCGATCTGATACATTGTCAAATAAACACTAATATATTTCATAATAATTGGAACAATGTACAAACTAATTATTCATTTGTATTGTTCTTTCTTTCTCTCTCTCTCTCTCTCACTCTCTCTCTCTCTCACTCTCTCTCTCTCACACTCTCTCTCTCTCTCTCTCTCTCTCTCTCACACACACTCTCTCTCTCTCTCATACAGATACATCAACATCAACATCAACACCATGTAAAGTTTCACTTACTGTGTGTTTACAGTATATATAAACATGTGAACATTACGTCCACACATTATATTGTCCTTAATCACATGCGATCTGATACATTGTTAAATACACAACAATATATGTCATAATAATTGGAACAATGTACAAATGAATCATTCATTTGTATTGTTCTTTCTCTCTCTCTCTCTCTCTCTCTCTCTCTCTCTCTCTCTCTCTCTCTTTCTCTCTCTCATACAGATACATCAACATCAACCCCAACACCAGGTAAAGTTTCACTTACTGTGTGTTTACAGTATATATAAACATGTGAACATTACGTCCACACATTATATTGTCCTTAATCATATGCGATCTGATACATTGCTAAATACACACCAATATGTTTCATATTAATTGGAACAGTGTACAGATGAATCATTCATTTGTATTGTTCTCTCTCTCTCTCTCTCTCTCTCTCTCTCTCTCTCTCATACAGATACATCGACATCAACCCCAACACCAGGTAAAGTTTCACTTACTGTGTGTTTACAGTATATATAAACATGTGAACATTACGTCCACGCATTATATTGTCCTTAATCATATGAGATCTGATACATTGCTAAATACACACCAATATGTTTCATAATAATTGGAACAGTGTGCAGATGAATCATTCATTTGTATTGCTCTCTCTCTCTCTCTCTCTCTCTCTCTCTCTCACACACACACTCTCTCTCTCTCTCATACAGATACATCAACATCAACATCAACACCATGTAAAGTTTCACTTACTGTGTGTTTACAGTATATATAAACATGTGAACATTACGTCCACACATTATATTGTCCTTAATCATATGCGATCTGATACATTGTCAAATAAACACTAATATATTTCATAATAATTGGAACAATGTACAAATTAATTATTCATTTGTATTGTTCTTTCTTTCTCTCTCTCTCTCTCTGACTCTCTCTCTCTCTCTCACTCTCTCTCTCTCACACTCTCTCTCTCTCTCTCTCATACAGATACATCAACATCAACCCCAACACCAGGTAAAGTTTCACTTACTGTGTGTTTACAGTATATATAAACATGTGAACATTACGTCCACACATTATATTGTCCTTAATCATATGCGATCTGATACATTTTTAAATACACACCAATATGTTTCATAATAATTGGAACAGTGTACAAATTAATTATTTATTTGTATTGTTCTTTCTTTCTCTCTCTCTCTCTCTCTCTCTCTCACACACACACTCTCTCTCTCTCACACACTCTCTCTCTCTCTCGCTCATACAGATACATCAACATCAACCCCAACACCAGGTAAAGTTTCATTTATTGTGTGTTCACAGTATATATAAACATGTGAACATTACTTCCACACATTATATTGTCCTTAATCACATGCAATATGATACATTGTTAAATACACACCAATATATGTCATAATAATTGGAACAATGTACAAATGAATCATTCATTTGTATTGTTCTCTCTCTGTCTCTCTCTCTCTCTCTCTCATACAGATACATCAACATCAACCCCAACACCAGGTAAAGTTTCACTTACTGTGTGTTTACAGTATATATAAACATGTGAACATTACGTCCACATATTATATTGTCCTTAATCATATGCGATCTGATACATTGCTAAATACACACCAATATGTTTCATAATAATTGGAACAGTGTACAGATGAATCATTCATTTGTATTGTTCTTTCTCTCTCTCTCTCTCTCTCTCTCTCTCTCTCTCTCATACAGATACATCAACATCAACCCCAACACCAGGTAAAGTTTCACTTACTGTGTGTTTACAGTATATATAAACATGTGAACATTACGTCCACACATTATATTGTCCTTAATCATATGCGATCTGATACATTGTTAAATACACACCAATATATTTCATAATAATTGGAACAATGTACAGATTAATCATTTTCCTGGGCTTTTCAGTTTACAGGTCATTATTTTCTTCTTTTTCTTTGAGTTGAGAAGAACAAAATGGAGTATATACTGTAAATTATGTTAATCTCTCAGTGATGTTGAAATCTGGATTGTGATTGGTCAGACGCTAACTTTTTGTTTGTTTGTTTCACAACATCAAATGTAAATTTAAACGGTTTAAAAAATATATTATATGTTCTTATTTTATAACTCCAAATTGTTGGTATAGGAAAATTATCAACTTTTGAGTGATAACAGTCACTTTGCTTCATTAAACACCTCAGGGGGCAAAGTTAGTTGTGTTCAAAAAAGAGGTCTGTCTTTAGCCTTTTTTTGGAGATAGCGACAGATTCTTCCGTACGGATTGAGGATGGAAGTTCATTCCATCACTGAGTGTCAGTCAGTTTGAAGGTTCTGCAACGGGACCTCATGCCTCTCTGAGTATGCATTACCAGTTGTCAGTCGTTAACTGATAGCAGGTTGCGTGAAGGAACATAAACCTCAAGGAGAGTGTTGAGGTAGAGAGGTGCTGTTTCAGACAAGGTCTTGTACGTGAGCATCAAGGCGTTGAATTTGATATGGGCGGCTTCAGCAAACCAATGGAGAGAGATGAAGAGGGGTGTGACATGGATTCTTTTGGGCTGGTTGAAAACAAGGCATGCTGCTCGACACAGCCTAGTAAGTACGCATGGCTACATCATGAAGGTTTCTGCCCCTGCGGTCACGGCGTGAATCATATAACAACCTTTTGTGGTCTCCCAGTGGTTTATAACATAGATGTATAAATACTAATATACATATAAACTTTATATGATTTCTTATGAAGTCTCATAGCTGACTATCATTATCCCTAGCTATTAATAGCCTGACTCTGGTGGCCAATTAGTTAGCTGTCAACCTAATGTTATAAATACCAACTACAACCAGAAACAACTGCAAAGGCTTACCTGCGAAAGGTAATTCTTCTTGTTTGGATTGTGTGAAGGTTTGTACAGTACAACGTCAAACTGCACACAAGTCAGGCATCTTTTCTCCTATCCAGTTATAATATTAATGGCAAGTTTCCCGGACCAATATGGCAGTGATGTTGACATACATGAGGCATCTATGTATTTATATGTCTATGGTTTATAACATGGGCAATATTCAATTTACAACAAAATAAAAGAAAACATGAAAGCCTTCATCTTGGAAGACATTTTTGTCTTACATTTCATAACAAACTTGGGGGAGCTCAGTGCTGACACACCATATTTTTCGTGAATTTCGGAATGTATGCAAAGGATTGTGGGTGATTGGAGGATGCAAAGGATACACTGATACATCCTTCAAAATGAAGGCCACAGAAAGAAGGCTGCCTTCCAAGGATCCTACAAATTGAGACAGCCTTTCATGGTGCTTGATGACGTTGCAGCTGAGATATGCAGCATTACTAGGACGCATATCGTTTTGAGGAACACCGTTTGAGAAACACCCTGAGGCTGCGTCCGAAATCACATACTTTGACAGTACCTACTGCCTTTGATTCAGTACCTACTGCTCGGCGGTTGATACATTAGATACTGATCAGTATAAGTGTTTGGCATAAATACAATCCAGATGCTCTGCTTGGGATAGCGCGGTATACACAATGTCCAGTGGGTCCAAACTGCAGAATATTGACCAAAGCAGTATTGCAAAGCAATATTGACCAAGAAATCTGGGTATTTCTTGAATATTGTTTTATGAATACTAAGAAGTCAGACATACTACTTCTTTGGCGTTCTGCTTTTCGCCTACTGTTTAGTAGGGTAGTACGGATATTCAATGCAGTCTAAGCAATAATAAATTAACAAGGCTAGAAGGCTACAAAGGCCTGAGCTAACACGTTGACCTCCATTTTGTCTCTTACTAAAAATCACAACATCGCGAAGAGCAACTAAGTGACACAATTTTCCCCCACACCATGGGAACCAGACAAAAGAGCATGGGATTTCAATAACCACAGCTGGTTGACATGGCAATCAATCAACCACTGCCTAAATGTCCCACCCAAAACACTCTGTGACATGCTGTTATAGGAAAATAGTCCACCATATTATGTTTTTTTTTTTTTTTTTTTTTTCAGTTATACTGTACTATTATAATTATACTATAGAACTGAGTAAGTAAGCTTTGTTGGCTAGTTTAATTTATGAATATCTGACCCCAGTTTGGTAATAAAATTATAGTGTGATTATGTCATTCTGCTTGTCTCTCTTTGTAGCACTCTGTGGGAGTATGATTTGCTCCTGGGATGAAGTCTGTAGTCAGATAAATGGAGATTATGGCTGTGCCTGTGGGTACATTACAACGCGCGGCCCAAATCCTTACGGTACTTTTCTCATTTTACTATTATTTCTCCCCAACATCAGTGTAGCATGCTAATGTAGCATCATATGTTTGAAAGGGTTGTGAGAAGACAAAACCACATTCATAAGCTGTTAAAATAAACGGCATCTATCTTTGGTATAAATCAGTTTGGACACACCTTGTCCGAGAGGATCAGTAACAGACTGGTCATGTAGCATGTTTGTCTCCCATGTATACAAAAAGTCAAACAAAGCCTCTACATGATGTCTGTTGTCTCCACATTTACATCACATTGCATGGGGAAACCACCCAAACTTCTTCTCTGTGTGGAATATACTAAGGCCTTTAGTGGCTAGATGTTGGTACAAGCTTTAGAGAATATTTAATTAAATAATATTTAATTTTAAAAAACAATAATAGATTATTAAACAACATATTTATTTAAATAACATAACATTAACCTATTGCTAATCTTTCGAATGTTACAGTGAATCCTGAGTTTAGGAGCCAATCCAGGATATAAACCAATGTTACAGTTTCCTTTTATGAATTTCTCTGAGAAGTAACTAGGCAGTTTTCTGACTGTTGGCTCTATTTTCCCTCAGATGCCATTGAGACATGTTCAGGAAGTACTGGATCACTGTCTCTTTCTCGCTGTGAACTCTTTGAAGACGGATATTCTGCAGATAATCTCCACATGAACGACCAAAACTGCAAAGGGGAGCTCCAAGATAACAGGCTGGTGTTCAGCTTTGACAGTAATTTCAACATGTGTGGCACAACTCTGGAGGTACAAAACCAGCACTCTTTTATATTATGTTCATTATTGTTGGTTTGTTTGTTTATTTATTGAAACAAATTTTGAGATCAACTTGTAAGAGCATAAAACAGTAAAGCATTTGTAATAAAGTGCAAGACTAACTGAGAATGCCTTTGATATCCTTTAATACCGCTGACTGTCATGTAAATGAATTAATATTTTTCAACTGACCTATCACAGGACATGGCCTAAATGTATGTTTTCCACATCAATTATTCACATGTGGTTTTATTTATGTCGGCACGTTTACTTAGGTTCATATGTGCAGTTTTAGAACATAACATGTGAATGCACTTTCACCTTTGTCAGATGAAGTATCTCACAGAATGGTGTGTTAATCTGAGGACTAAAATAAATTTCACTCATGGCCTGGCACTCATATTGTCTGTATTATTAGCTAAGCTAACAGAAACATTGCAGTATGTTATATTGCAGACATCAAATAGCCCTATAATTCAGGCAATTATTGTCTTTCTATGTGTGTTTCTTTAGAATAACAGCACACACATCAGCTTCAAGAACAGCGTTGGGACAACTGATGGTATAGGTGTGATCAGTCGTGCTGGTGGCCTCAACATCAACTTTTCCTGTGTGTATCCACTCATCCAGAGCATCTCCATGCCCACGGCTATTGAAGGCAGAGGAGGGTAAATCTAGCAGCAGTGTCACAATTTAAGCAGACATACTTTATGCTATGCTAATCTTCTGCAGTTTTCAAAAGCAGCTTTAAACATCATTTTATTTTAGCTTTTCTCTCATTTAACTCATTTTAACTCCATTTGACATTTTATAATTGCTAATAATTAATAATGAAATTAATACATTAAAGGTACCATAAAAATATAACTAATCCTCTTCTTCTTCTTCTTCTTCTTCTTATTATTATTATTATTATTATTGTTTTAGATTTTAAATGCATTTATTTCTGTTCACAGTGTAATCAGCAAGTATCTGTCTACCGAGGGCTCGTACCAGATCACCATGATCCCGTATACCGATGCTACATTCCAGGATCCACTCTTTGGCAATGTGACCCTAGATGTGAACCATCAGATGTATATAGCTGTGCAAGTGGATCAGTTCGACAGCACTCAAATCGGGCTTGTGCTGGACAGCTGCTGGGCCACGCCCATCAACCAGATCGACTATTACATCCGCTGGGACCTGATCAGTAACGAGTACGTGGAAAAAAAAAGAGACGAAAAATGTTACCTATTTGTACCTATCAGATAACTTACGGAAAAGTAATGTCTTCTTCTCTCCAGGTGTCCGAACCCCAATGATGGCACGGTGGCGGTGTTGCAGAACGGTGTCTCCACGACCAGCTACTTCTCCTTCAGGATGTTCACATTCACCGGCTTCTCCAACAAGATCTACCTGCACTGCCAGGTCCATCTCTGTCTGCTAGAGACAGGCAATTGTGCACAGGTATGAAGACATGTTAAGAGTCATGCTTTGGAATATTAGGAATTCCATTTTCATTTGCAATTCATGCATTTATTTTCTCATTTCCTCTCTCAGATGTGCACTGGAGGCCTTTCCAGAAGACGCCGAGCTGTAGATTTCTACGATTCAGCTGCCATTTCCATGGAATTCTGATTTGTTTGCTTTAAACTTTCTATCATTTTATTTTCATTTTTGTTTTATCTTTAATCATTAAGTATTGCTTTGCTTTAATCATAAATGCAAATTATAAAAATTCAGCTTTTTTAAATTCATAACATCTTGTAAGTGATTGTACTCATCTGTGCTGCCTTAATCAGTCATAATAAATCTTTCAAGCATTTTATTCTTATTGTTTTTATTATACAACTTGAATCCTTTGAAACTTTCAAAGGTGCCGACAGAATCAGTAGGAAGCATTGAAAGTGCTAAGATGCTGCGAGATGGTAAGATACTTTGTTTTGAAAAGGCCGCAAACAACAGAAGGCAGCCCTAGGATTAAAATTCTTACTAGGATTAAATGCTTCATGCATTGTTGCGGGACAGAAGAAATGGGTGAGAGGAGTTATCACAGGAATGCCCACTAACGTTTCTACTGATGTAATTAAGAAAAGTGTTTCGGGAGCAACAGTGATAGATTCTAAGTGGCTGAAATACACTCAAAATAAGGAGAGGATGGATAGCCTCTTAGTTATGCACCATTTTGAAGAGGAAAAAGTGTTTCTTGGAGTAATGAGTTATGTAGTTAGGCCATATATTCCACCCTAGCTTTAACTGTCAGAAGTACTAACATTTGGTGGCAGTATGTAAAGAAAAACACTGTTGTGCAAGATGTGGAGGGGACCATGAATATGGAAAGTGTAAGGAAGGAGTGAAACCTAAATGTTGCAATTGCAGGGGAAAACATAGTGCGGAGTATGGAGGTTGTCGAGTAAGAATAAATGCTGTCAAGGTACAAAATATAAAGATAGCAGAAGGACTGACTTATGCGGAGACAATTAAATGAGTTTAGTCAATAGAAAAGAAGGAAGCAAAAAGATACTTGGAGCCCAAAGGATGAGAAATGAGTGTTTGAATCAAGGAAAAAAAAAAAAAAAAATGAAAACAAAATTATGGAAGGTAAATCGTCTTTCATAATGTTTATTGAAAAAGTAGTAAACTGTTCTGCCCAAATCAAGAGTAGAACTAAAAGAACAAGGATAATCATTAAAGTGGCAGATAAGTACATGAAAGTAGACGAATTAACAGTAGACCAGATAAATGAGAAGTTAAAAATGCAAACTACAAATACTCAGACAGTATGTGGCGGCTCATAATGGTTTTTGTAATCTTGCAGTGGAAGGCAAGAGTTTTGTAGCAAATGGACAAGAATTCAAAAAGTATACATATACCATCAGTGATAAACCTCATATAATATGCATACAAGTATCCTGGTTGAAGCCTCATTTAAATTTTGTGGTCCAAGGACATTTTGCAGTATGTAAGGATAGGATTAAAGGGAATGGTGGAAGAGTAGTAACCTTCATTAAAAAAGGAGTAGCATTCAGGGAGGTGGGGGTGAATGAGGTGAATGAATTAGAATCTGTAGTGGTGCAAGAACTGGAAACCAGATTATTAGAGTAATACACTTTTATAATCCATGTAAAAGATTTAATAAGGAATTAATGGGAAATATTGGAGGTGAGGGTAATTTTTAAGCTGGTTGTCATATCACAGCTTGTCATGGATTTAACATCCCAGCAAGCACAGCGGCCTACAAATATGGCCACCACGGACTCAAATACCCAGAACACACACACGTTTCCCCATTCACAATCACCTAGCTTCTAACACAGCACACCTGCAAGGATTACAACCTGAAATTCTCACCGAACTCACATGCGATTATGAGCAACTCAAGCCAGATTCACTAATCGGTCTAGCAATTTATCTCGATCATCTTCTTCTTTATCGACCTACATCGCATGGGGAGAGAGACTTTGCCAATCCAGGAAGCATGAGCCCACACAGCTGTGGTGAGCTAGGATCAATGAAGTGGAAAGGGAGAAACACCACAGATGACACTGTTGCTTCTACTGGTTACGTACTCTTTACCATTAGTGCCCTCCACTTTGGTTTCTTCACCAACTCCATCTCAGAAGAACCTACAATCTGGTACGTATACCAAAAGGGATGAGTGGAAGACGGCTTTCAGAACATCTAGCGGCCACTATGAGTACTGTGTAATGCCATAATGGCTCTCTTGTGCCCCCTCAGCTTTTTAATGCCTGGTGAATGATTTACTGAGAGACATGCTGGGAAAATATGTGATCGCATACATAGATGATATTTTGGTGTACTCCCCCTCCTATGAAACCCACATACATAGTATTTGCCAGGTTCTACAAAAGCTCTTGCAACACCAGCTTTATGTAAAGGGGATAAATGCGAATTCCACAAGACCACAGTTTCGTTTTTTGGCTATATAATCAATGCAGAGGGAGTTTCCATGGACTAGGCAAAAATTACTGCAGTTCTTGAATGGCCCAACCAGGTACTATAAAAGATTTATAGAGAAATCTAGGCTTTTCAACATTATATCAATGTTTTTTCAGTGGATTTAGCTCCATTGCCCAACCTCTGACTTCATTCAAATGAAGGAAACCCAAGCACCTCACCTGGCTACCAGCTGCAGAACAAGCCATGGTCAAATTAAAAACTGTACTCACCACTGCTCCCATTCTTAAACATCCTGGCCCATATAAACCTTTCATCATGGAAGTGGACACATCAGAGACAAGAGTGGGAGCTATCCTCTCTCAACGCTTCAGAGATAAGCTTAAACTCCACCTCACTGCCTTCTATTCCTGAAAATTCACTTTGCCTGAGAGAAACTATGACATTGGGAACCACTCCCCCACCTACCATCCACCTTTTCCACTGCAAAACTACTATATAACCATGTGTCCAAAGTGCACCTAAAGAGTATGGGCTAGTTTTATGGAGAAATTGGGAGTGAAGGTGAGTCTAACTTCTGGATACCGCCCTCAAGCCAATGGCAAGCTGAATGGGCCAACCAAGAGGGGGGTTATTTTCTACATACTTTATGTGCTAATAACCCTGAACCCTGGGCCCAGTTCTTACCATGGGGTGAATATGCCCAGGACATGTTACACCACTCTGCACACAACTCACTCCTTTCCAATACGTCCTAGGCTACCAACCACCACTGTTCCCTTGAATCTCTGCTTGCCTGTCTGACATCTCAAACTGAATGAGGAAACACCACCTAAAGCTCAACTTAAGCCAAGTTGCTCATCCCAGCCTGCCCCTCAATTAACCACAACTTCACTGTACAGCTCAGCTCAACCACACTCAAGCCAACCAGGAGAGCCAGGAACCTTGGGGTGACTTTTGATGACAACTTGACCTTTACAGACCATATTTCAACAACTGCATGATCCTGTAGGTTCTTTCTGTAGAACATCGAGAAAATCGGACCCTATTTCACCCAACAGGTTACACAGCTACTAGTCCAAGCTATTAGTCCAGGCTCTTGTCATCTCAAAACTGGACTACTGCAACACACTATTCTCAGGCCTCCCAGCCAGCTCCATCAAACCTCTTTAAATGATGAATGCAGCAGCACGCCTTGTCTTCAACGAGCCCAAAAGAACCCATGACACACCCCTTTTCATCTCCCTCCACTGGCTAGCTGCCTGTATAAAATCCAAGGCCATGACACTCATGTAAAGGACCTTGTTTGGAACAGCACCCCCCTACCTTAACACTCTCCTTGAGGCTTACGTTCTCTCACGCAATCTGCAGTCAGTTAACAACCGACTCTTAGTAGTGCCTACTCAGTTTGGCTCAAGGTCCTTATCCAGAACCTTCAAACTAAATGTTCCTCAGTGGTGGAATGAACTTCCAACCTCAATCTGGACCGCAGAATCTTTGCTATTTTCAAAAAACAGCTAAAGACCACCTCTTCCGTGAGCACTTAACTAACCCCTAAAATGCTAAACCCCACGTTATAAAAAAACAACAACTTACTCTTACACCTCTACTCTGCGCTCTTTGCTTCTCTAGAACTCAATTATAAATCTTCTATGGTAGCACTACTTGTATTGTTCTGTGCTTGATATTGCTTTGCTTGTATTTTCTCATTTGTAAGTTGCTTTGGATAAAAGTGTCTGCTAAATGAATAAATGTAAATGTAATGGCAGCCCCACCAATTCTCCATCATTTGATGAATGGTTTCGTAGGAGTGAACAAGTTTGGGTGAACACCCATCAAAGACTAGAACAACCTCACAGCAAAACAATTAACAAGCTGATAAACACAGGGGACCCAACCCTAACTACCAACCTCTCCACACAAGACCTTTGTCACCCACATCAATGTAAAAAAAACCTCAAACACAGATATATTGGTCCATTCAACAACAAGCCAACCAATGAAGTCACATATAGACTAGAATTACCACGGCACTGGCATATCTCCCCATCCTTCAACATCTCACACCACACCCACACCTGAGTCAGAGGCTCTACGATGAACTGCAGTGAGGTGTCAGGCTGAATCAACACATGGGCAGAGGTAAACAGCTCCTTCAGTTTGGAGAATACAGACTCAGCCTTAGGGGTCCATATGAAGGGTGGAAAGGTGGAAGTGAGTCTACTGAGGGGTGCCACCAACCGGCTGTAGTTTTTGATGAAGCGGGGATAAAAATTGGCAAACCCCAGGAACCATTGGAGCTGCTTGATGGTAGAGGGCCTGGACCATTTGACTACATCCCAGATCTTCTAAGGGTTAGCCTTATCTCAGTCGATCTCGATGATGTACCCCAGGAATGTGACTTTGGGAACATGAAACTCACATTTTTCAGCTTTGACAAACAAGTGGTTCTCCAGAAGCTGCTGCAGGACTTGGACATGGAGAGTGTGCTCAGTGAGCATGAGGGAGAATATCAGTATGTCATCCAAATAAACAAACACAACATGATTCAGGAAGTCCTGGAGTACGTCATTGACGAGAGCTTGAAACACAACTGAAGCATTGGTGTGGCTGAAAGGCATGAACAGCTATTCGAAGTGGCCCAGAGGGGTGTTGAATGCAGTCTTCCACATGCCCCCTGCTCTGATCCTGACCAGGTGGTAAGCGTTCTGCAGGTCCAACTTTGTGAAAATAGTTGCCCCATGAAGTGGCTCAAAGGCAGAGTTGAGGAGTGGCAGAGGGCACTTCTCCACTCTGATGTTCTTGAGGTCTTATCTTTCTTGGCCACCAAGGAGAAGCCAGCACCCAGGTTGGAGGAGGAAGGTTGGATGATACCGGCAACGAGGGATTCCATTATGTATTTCTCCATGGTCTCTCTCTCAAGACTGGACAGGTTATATAAATGACCAGATGGGAGGGCAGCTCCAGGGAGGAGGTTGATAGCACAATCATATGGGCAATGAGGTGGTAAGGAAAGGCCTTGCTAAAAACCTTTCCCAGGTTGTGGTACTCGGGAGACACAGTGGAGAGGTCTGGAGGAGTGGGCATTGGGGAACCTGTGGTGGCCATAGTGAGAGGAAGGGTTAATTTCACGCATGAAGACTAACAAAAAGGGCTCCAACTCATGACACTCCCTGCTGACCAGTCTATATGGGGGTTGTGTCTTTTCAGCCAAGAATAGCCTAGCACCAGCGGGTTACCTGGGGAGGAGATGAGATTCAGCTGAACCTTCTCATGGTGGTGCCTGGAAAGCACAAGTAGCAATGGGGCAGTCCAGGCCAGGACTTTCCAATCCAGGATGTTGACAGTAATGGGAGGGTCCAGGGACTCGATGCGTAGGTCAGACTGTGACGCTAACTCTTTATCCTAATTTGATGGGTGTTATCCCAAACATTCATCAACTGATGGAGAATCGATGGGGTTGGCATTACATTAACATTAACATTTATTCATTTAGTAGAAGCTTTTATCCAAAGCAACTTATAAATTAGGAAATACAAGCAAAGCAATACCAAGCGGAGAACAATAAAAAAAGTAGTTCTACCATGCAAGATTTATAATTGAGTTATAGAGAAGCAAAGTGTGCAGAGTAGAAGTGTAAGAGCCAGAGTAAGTTTTTTTTTGCTTTTTTAAAAAAAAAATTGTTTTTTTAAAATAATGCAGGGGTTAGGAGTTTAGGAGTTAGTTAAGTGCTCACGGAGGAAGTGGGTCTTTAGCTGTTTTTTGATAAAAGTGACAGATTCTGCAGTCCGGATTGAGGTTGGAAGTTCATTCCACCACTCAGGAACAGTTAGTTTGAAGGGTCTGGATAGGGGCCTTGAGCCATGCTAAGTAGGCACTATTAAGCTTTGGTCATTAACCGATTGCAGATTGCGTGAGGGAAAGTAAGCCTCAAGGAGACAGGGGTGTGCTGTTCCAGACAAGTCCTTGAATTTGATTTATGCAGCTACAGGAAGCCACTGGCGGGAGATAAAGGCCGGTGTGACGTGGGTTCTTTTTGGCTGGTTGACGACGAGGCGTGCTGCTGCATTCTGAATCATTTGAAGAGGTTTGATGGAGCTGGCTGGGAGGCCTGAGAATAGTGCATTGCATTATTCCAGTTTTGAGATGACTAGAGCCTGGACTAGTAGCTGTGTAGCCTGATGTTATACAGAATGAACCTACCGGATCATGCATCATGAAATATGGTCTGTAAAGGTCAAGTTGTCAGCGAAAGTCACCCAAGGTTCCTGGCTGTCCTGGCTGGCTTGAGTGTGGTTGATCTGAGCTGTACATTGAGGTTGTGGTTGATTGACAGGCAGGCTGTGATGATGAGAAGCTCAGTTTTTGCCAAGTTGAGCTTAAGGTGATGTTCCCTCATCCAGTTTGAGATGTCAGACAGGCAAGCAAAGATTCCATAGGAACAGTGGTGGTTGGTAGCCTAGGACGCATTGGAAAGGAGTGGGTTGTGTGGTAGAGTGGCGTAACAAGTTCTGGGCATATTTAGACCATGGTAAGAACTGGACCCAATCTTCAGTGTTATTAGCACAGAAAGTATGTAGAAAATAACCCACCTCTTGCTTGGCCCATTCAGCCTGCCCATTGGCTTAAGGGTGGTATACTGAAGTTAGACTCACCTTTACTCCCAATTTCTCCCTAAAACTAGCCCATACTCTTGAGGTGGAAGGGACCTCAACATGTTACCTAATGTCCTAGTGAAACCTTCGGTAACATCGTTCCCCATCGGGTGTTAAGGAGTGGTTCTAGACTTGTCGATGCCAGCCAGTTCAAGAAGCTTGGCAATCAGCTCGCTCTCAAAGGTAGCCCCCTGGTCAGAATGGATGCGTTGGTGAAATCCAGACACAGAAAAAAACATCCCACAGTTTTTTAGCCACTCTTTTAGTCGTCTGGTCTTGACACGGAAATGTATGCTCTAGCTTTGTGAAGTGATCTGTGATCACCAAAACATCCAAAGATTTGTTGGTCTGATCCTCAGCAGACCAGAAGTCAATGCATACAAGCTCCAATGGGACTGTGGTTTTAATACTCTCCAAAGTGGCTCTCGCTGCAGGTTCCGGAGTTTTGCTGAGGACACACCTGGGACATTTCCTCACATAATCCCGCACATCATGTTCCATATTGAGCCAGAAAAATCCTCTGATGGGCTAAAGACAAAGTGGGTGGATGCCCTCGGCTACACCCGAAAGTGCCTGAGATTTTAAGGATTTAGGTAAAACAAGTTGGAACTTCTTGTGCTTGTGCTTGGTGAGCGGGTCTTTAATGGCGCTGTACAGAATTCCATTAAGCACTGAAAGTTTATCCCACTGCCTCAGAATCTGCAACATGCATAGGTTTTCATTGGCACGTTCACGTCTTGATGGTCTGCACCTCCTGCCAACATAATAAGACAGTAGCAATGACAGGGTCTTTATGTTCTTGCAAGTCTGTCAGTGAAAGGGAATGAAACACTTCTTCATCACCACTAATTAAAGAGGTCAGCTGTTCAGCAAATGATGTTGCTCTACATTCAGTTCCTGTTTCCCATTCATCACAGGAGGACAGAATGGAAGACACGTCATCAGCAATCATTGATGTATCCAGCCCAACATCAAGTGGACCTGATCCTAATTAATGATCCTAACTCCTCTTACACATTTCCATCTTCTACACTGTATACTTGTCTCAACAGTTCAGAATATGGCTCTGACAAAAGCCTCTGACTCACTGGCCTGACAAATGGATCCCTGCCGAGCGCGTCTGCCACCACGTTGAGTTTTCCAGGAACGTATTTGATCTCAAAAGAATATGGAGCAAGTTTCAAGACCCAATGCTGCTCGCATGCATCCAATTTTGGCTTGGTCATAATATATGTTAGCGGATTATTATCCATCCAAACAGTAAACTCATGGCCTTTAAGCCAGTGACTGAAATTGTCACACACTGCCCACTTAAGCGCCAAGAATTCCAATCTGTGCGCAGGATATTTAGATTGGCTGTGGCTCAAAGCCCTACTAGCAAACGCTATTGGTCTCACCTTGTCCTCACCAGCAGGGATCTGAGAGAGTACTGCACCTAGGCCATCTAATGAAGCGTCAGTACGAAGAAGAAAAGGACCCTCAAAATCTGGATGAGCCAGTACCACAGTGTCAACAAGGGCACTTTTTAACGCCTCAAAGGCCACATCACAGCCTGGGGTCCAGTCCTGCGGCTTCAACTCCCGGAGAGTGCCCGTTCTCTTGTGACAACCATCAGCTTTCTGAAACACCAGAACCATCTATCACATGGCCCAGAAACTTTACGGATTTTCTTAGAAAGTGACACATTTTAGGTGCTAGCTTCAGGTTGCTGGTTCTCAACTGAGAAAACACAATCTCCAAACGAGTTAATGCCTCCTGTTTAGAAGGTGCAAAGACCAACAAGTAATCAAGATAGCAGAGAAGACTGGAAAAGTTAAAGTCACCAAAAATGCTGAGCATCATGCGTGTGAAAGATGCGTTGCTATTGCAAAGGCCTTGAGGAAGACGATTATACTCATACAAGCCCATTGGCGTTGTGAAGGCAGTGTATCATCGGTCAGACACATGGAGCAGGAGGTTGTAAAATCCTGAAGTTAAGTCTGTGGTGCTGAAAAATGCATTACCTCCCAAGGCTGTGAGGCAGTCAGCTTGATGGGGTAGAGGGTGGGCATCTTTGGTGGTTTTAGCATTGAGCCAGTGAAAATCGGTGCAGACCCTCAGATTACCATCTTTTTTCCAGACCATCACTAAGGGTGATGCATACTCACTCACAGATTTGCTGATAATGCCTTTCTCCTCCATCTCTGACCACACCTCTCAATTTTTGGTAGTCGAAAGGAGGGATGCGGCGATAAGGCAGACGGAATGGGTGCTCATCATAAAGGTGGATCCTTTGCACAAAATCCTTTCCCTCTCCACAATCCAGCTTATCTTTGGAGAAAACCTCATGGTAGGACACAATAAGAGCTACCAATTTCCTCTTCCACATCTTAGAAACCTCACACCCATCCATGTCAATGTCCTTCAGACCATAGTCTCTCAGCAATTGTTCTGGATCAGAGGATGAAACAGTTTTGAAGGGGTCCAAATCAGGAACGTGACAATGGGTTCTACTTAAACCCTGTATGACAGTGAAATCCTCCACAGCTAGACAGGAAGAAACGTTGGCCAGTTTAGTGTTATGGCGAAGAGTCACTGATGTTGGATTTGGGTTTAGTATTTTCACTGGCACCCATCGATTGGCACCCATCGATTGCCCCACGGTTACTACACATCCGACAAGGATGTTTCTAGGTAACGAACGTGCAGTGGTTGGCTCAACAATTATACTGCTCCCTGCGGAAACAGGTACATTAGCTGGCAATTTGCCCCAAACTAGATACTCACATTTGGGAAGTAGAGTTATTGCCTGACAGTGTTTCACAGTGCCAAGTTTATCAGACTGTTGAGGCTAAGACCATCGGGAGATGCAGCTCAAAAGTTCAAAGAATTGCTCACACTCAGGATTACTGTTATTGCAGGAAACAAGCTCCCAGTACTTGTCATGCGACTTCATCTTTTGCAGAACACATTTGATCACATTGCTTCCAACTATGAACTTGTCTCTTTGTCCAGGCACAACAAGAGTTGGAACAACAAACTTAAATCCATAGACTTCAATCTCCAAGTCTTATGTACACTTTGCCACAGTTGTAAGGCCACCACAGCCAATTAGAACCACATTACTGGGACTCGCTTAAGGATGTGGAAGGAGACCATCAGCTTGAACTTGGACTCACCCTCCTCACTGAGCGTGCAGGACATACTACCAGAATCCAGTAACCCCGTTAATGTGTAACGGTCGCAAACTGTCACAGGAGCATAAAACAACTGACTCGCCCCATCAACTCTCTGAGACCCCACATATAACACAGTTTTGTCTTCTGGCAATTGCTTGCAGCTGCTCACAAAAATATTATGCCCATCTGTCTCTTCTGCGAGGGTTTTAGTAAAATTGCCCATACTACCCCAGCTATCACATGAGCTGTTCAGTTTACCTGAGCAGTATCTGAGGGATTCACAGGGCATGCTACCTTAAGGCAGTCACTCTTAAAGTGGCCAGGACTGAGACAGTGATGACATAGCCTCTGACATCTACAATGTGCGTACGTAGTGTGTTCCTTGGATCTACAGACCCTACATGCATAGCCTAAGTTGGTTTTGAAGTCTGAAATTTTGCCTGCAGGAACCGGACTTGATGAAGTTAAAGAGGCAGGGCACAATGACAGGACTCTATCCATCATGCCAACCATATGCTGAAGACTGGTGTCTGGAGAGAATGGAACAGCATTAGGATTAAGATGACTTACAAGAGGCAGAGACTGGGCTGGCATGGAAACAGGCTGCTGAGGAGAACTGGACACAGAATTGCGGCATGCCATAACATCGCACTGGCTGCAAGCTAATAAAGACATTGTGTGCTCCATCCTCGGAGAGACCTCAGCAGCGCGCCACTGCTCAGTTGGCTTAAACTGAAAAGACATAGCGAGACTTGGGTCTGGGCAATGTGAATTAAACATCATGACCGCTTCAGCAGCAGGATCCTCAACATTCTTATTACATCTGTGCAAGCGCTCCTCAGCAACATCTATGGCCTTGTTAAGCCGTATCCAGTAATCTATGGGACTTTCATCTGCTCTTGGGACAGTATTATAGAAGTCAGCTGTAGGCATGTTTGAGTAAGCCAACTCACTGAAGTTGCGTTTCAGTATGTCAAACACCGCACTTGGAAGCTCACTGGCACTCAGTTCAGGGTGGCATCGCAGAGACACCTTAACCACATCACTCGCTTTGCCAGCCAATCTGCTCATGTTGAGACCAGAGACATCAGTTCACATTCTGCATTTCATTCTGTATAAATAACTGCACATCATATCTTCCCACTCATGCACAGTAAATGAATCACTCTTATCGCCCCTGAAGAATGGTGGAGGTGAAGAATCTTGCTGTACTATCACCTTCAGGCTTGATGCATCAATGCACTCACTGGAGTGCTGAGACTGGCAAGGTGGACTAGGCTGTACTAGGCTGGGCTGGTGTGCAAGGTTAAGGCTGGCTGAAATACTCTCCCTTATTTTCTGAGCCAGATCTGAAATGATGCCCCTAATGACTCAGGAGTAACGACACGTTCAGTATCTGGGTGTGTGATTGGGGCGGAGCTAGCTGCTGGACCTACAGAAGTGTGCACATGATCAAGTCCCAAATTAGCTAAGGCTCTCCCTCTCCCATAACAACGAGTAGTAATTTCAGACACTCCCTCATTGTGATATATTTCGGGTCCACCACCCCTGCCCAATGGGAAAGTGACATTAGATTGTTTCACAGGGCTGAAATTGTCTTGGCCAATATCCTCAAACATGTTTCAAATGTAAAGTGAAAACACATCAAATGTAAAAACGACTGCGAATTAATATGCACCAAACAGCAAAACCTTAACCCCCTGGCAAATGTTCAGGTATACTTCATACACGCAGGGAAATATATGAAATAAAGTTAGCTCAAAACAGTTCACTATCAGAATGAGGACATCAATCAAAAAAAAAAACTGAAACGCTCCTTATTTGACAAAAATAAAATATTCTCTCACACCACATCAGGTATTACGCACTGTTTCTTATTTAAAATGCATCTACAGTCATTTATTATATACTGTTCAGATAAAGGATACGATGCTCGAAGGTCACTGAAGCTTCCTGGGGTGCTTATCACAAAGTCTCTTGTTTAATATGCACCAGCGACGAACGAAAGTACTCCGGAGAAAAAAAAAAGGTCAAAGTCAAAGTCAATTAAACTCTTTACTGTTCCTTTAAGATTCAACAGTTTGTCCTGCGATGTCACACGCTGTTCATCTCACATGCGTGCCCTCCTTATGCACGAACACGGAGCCGAAATGAACGACGCTGATGAGGAAGATGACCGGGAGAGAAGACTGGCGAAGCAGGCGAGCTGTCATGCAACCACAGTGATCGGCGAAGCGCAGATCTGATGATCCGAAATGGTCACGGCACCAAGTGTAACTGGTTGTAGACTGCATTGTGTGTTTTCTTTTGACCATTATAAATAGGCGGATGGTAACTGGGTCGACTCTTCATTTACTCTCTGAGAAAGAGATAACACAGTATCAAACAGTGTGCTTTCACCCTCAACATTTCTCTCCCATCAAAAAGACATTGCGGAAAGGGGAAGAGGAGGTAAAATAAAATAAAGATTTAACATAAATGACAAAAAAACATACCTGAGAAAGAGATAACAGTCTCAAACAGTATGCTTTCACCCTCAACATTTCTGTAAAACAAATTAGAAGTCCACTGAAATCAACACGTGCCTCAAGTTCACG
Source organism: Ictalurus furcatus (assembly GCF_023375685.1). Lineage (NCBI taxonomy): Eukaryota > Metazoa > Chordata > Actinopteri > Siluriformes > Ictaluridae > Ictalurus > Ictalurus furcatus. The sequence continues at coordinate 1,935,323 of NC_071267.1, forward strand.
GATGACGCATAAAACTAATCATAACCATAATTAAAGTAAAAACATGAAAATAATAAATCATACATGGGAAATAATGCAGTAAATATGATTTAGAAAAAGAAATTAGTTTAAAAGTAATTTTTAAGGCAAAGATTAAATTAGATTTATCAGAGCTAAGTAAAATCTTACCTCTCCCATGAAAACACATTGCGGAAAGGGAAGAGGAGGTGCAAAGACAGGAAGTTAACATTTACCTGCTGCAGTCTTAGATCAAAAGGTGCCGGCTATTTGTCGGTACCTCGAATAGCGAAGGCTACAGCAGGGGGAAGAGCTTTCTCTTATAGAGCCCCACAGTTAAGGAATAGCCTTCCAATTAGTGTTCAGGACTCAGACACAGTCTCAGTGTTTAAGTCTAGGCTGAAAACGTATTTGTTTACTCAAGCAATAGACTATCATTTACGCAAAGCACAGTCTTACCTAACAATCTCTCCCTTTCTTTACCTCCCTCTCTCCTTTTGTCGAGCCACACGATTTTATGGAGATGATAGTGATCCTGGCCCTTTCTTCCTTCCGGACCTTCCTTATCTGTTCGGATGCCCTACCTCTGGATGGAGCTCTCATCAACTCCAATTCCACATGGACATTTTCACTGTGGCTGCTGAGACTACAGTTGCTACTAAGACCCTGGGACCGCAATTACCACATGCAGTTTTGCACTTGGGTCTCCTTTGAACAGTGAACTAGTTCAACAAACAGACTTCATATAAAAAACCATAATGAACTTTCCTTTACTTTTACACTATCCATTGTTACGCAGATGAGGATGGGTCTGGTTCCTCTCAAGGTTTCTTCCTCAAAACATCTTAGGGAGCTTATCCTTGCCTCCGTCGCCACCGGCTTGCTCAATTGGGATTAATCCACACTCTTAAAACCTATATCCTGTTTTTATATATTTCTGTAAAGCTGCTTTGAGACAATGGCCATTGTAAAAAGCGCTATACAAATAAAATTGAATTGAATTGAATTTCTTGGATTAGTGAAATCTCTCTCTCCGAGCGATATAGGTTGGGATAGAAGACGATGATCGAGACAAATTGCTAGACCAATTAGTGGATGTAGCATGAGTTGCTCATAATTGCATGCAAGTTCTGTGAGAATTTCAGGTTTTAATCCTTGCAGGTGTACTGTGATAGAAGTTAGGTGATTGTGCATGGGGACGTGTGTGTGTGTTCTAGGTACTGAAGTCCATGGCAGCCATATTTGTAAACTGTTGGGCTTGCTGGGATGTAGAATCTATCACTGTTGCTCACAAAATACTTTTCTTAATTACATCAGAGACGTTAGTGGGCATTCCTGTGATAACTCCTCTCACCCATTTCTTCTGTCCCACAGCAATACATGAAACATTTAGTCCTAGTAAGAATTTTAATCCTAGGGCTGTCTTCTGTTGTTTGTGGCCTTTACAAATCAAAGTATCTTACCATTTCACAGCATATTAGCACTTTCGATGCTTCCTACTGTTTCTGTCAGCACCTTTGAAAGTTTCAAAGGATTCAAGTTGTTTACCGTTTCTGCCATGAACTTTACAGATGATTTTCTCTCTCACTTTCTGTTCCTGAAGTTTGACTCTAGTCCTTCCTTATTTTGTATTGTGCTACTAAAGTCCACTTACTCTTCTTGTTTCTTTCATTTTCATTTTCCCTGCCACATAACTCTTCTTGCATGTCTGGATCACTTCCTGAATCTACACAACTTCCATCCATCTCAACTCGAGTTGCCAACCGCCAGCCACAGCCTGAGGCAGCACAAGCCTCCTACCAAATGCTAACTCACGTCTTCTTTTAAGATATCATTGTCTATACCTGGGCATGTGGTACACAAGTGTCCCCTGGCAGCGTGTAGTAAAATTACCTTACAAAAATCTGTTGCAACATCAAATGTTAGTATATACTTTACAAATCTCAGTATATACTTTAATCATAATAACTGAGCATTCTCTTAATTTAATCTAAATTAATCTCTTAATTAACTTTAATGGTAATTAATGGTACATATTTATAGGTTCCAACTTCTAAAGGAGGGAGAAGAAGAAGAAGAAGCAGCTAGCTGTCACAAAATGGAGTTGAGGACGGATGCAAATGCAGATAAGAGCTTTATTATGTGTGAGGCAGACAAATCCAAATCATGAAACATAGACGTGGTCATTAACAGGCAATAGGTCAGGTGATCAGCAAACAGGTGATGAGGCAAAACAAGAATCGAAAACGAGGGCTAGAACAAGATTAAAACTAGGACAGAAAGCACGATGATCAACGGTTTGGTATACAGATGACACACATAATACTTCGCAAAGACTAAGTGTTTGAACAGTCTCATATAGCGTGGAGTGAGTGAGTATGAGATTGGCTGCAGGTGTGTGTGTGTCAGAATGAGTGTTCAGTGTGTTGCAGTCCATGGCGGCCATGCAGTATGGGAAATGTAGTCACTTATAAGAGGCATGATACCATCCATCCATCTTCTACCACTTACTTCTTCAGGGTCATGGGGAACCTGGAGCCTATCCCAGGAAGCATCGGGCACATGGCGTACAGGGTGCCAATCCATCGCAGGGCACAATCACATACACACTCACACACCCATTCATACACGCCAATCAGCCCATCGTGCATGTCTTTGGACTTGGGGAGGAAACCGGAGTACCCGGAGGAAATCCCCGCAGCATGGGGAGAACATGCAACCTCCGCACACACATGGCCCCGGCGGGACTCGAATCCCAGACGCTGGAGGTGTGAGGCGAATGTGCTAACCACTAAGCCAAATGGATTGAGACCAGTGGACAAGATAAGTGCAGTTAAGTTGCCAGCTTTACTTATGAACTATTGATTAAAAGTAAAATACAGAGTAACAATAAAATGGAAACAAAATCAAATTAATTAAATGAATTTACAGTTTTCTGGTTTTCTTACAAAAGGGTTCTTTCTGTTTCAAATCCTACCCACAAGTTGTATCAGTCCTGCCCCATAGGCAGGTATCCTGAGGGAGGTGTTCAAATTGTTGTATGCAATTATTGCATGCAATTGTTTGGGTGGCTCGCCATCCCCTGATTAGGGAAATCTTGATCAAGTATTTCAAGGAAGCGGGGTTCCAGGAGTTCTGCTGGTATCTCTTCTGTCTGGTGTCAATCCTCTGCTGTAGACTCTTCATCCACACAAAAAACCTGGCCTGTTCACAGAATCCGTTGTCACTACACAAAATAAAAAGAGTATGCAGCAGTATATACTGGGAAGCTTCAATGCAAAGTTCCAGTTTGATATATTCAAAATACAACAGACAGTTCTGCTACGTTGCAACAGCTACGTGGCTCAATTGAAAAAGAAAAAAAAGCAGGCATCTGCCGAAAGAAATATCACACGGAGGTGGGACTTCCGCTCCTCCTTGCCTCCCTATTGGCTCAAATCTCCAATCAACAGCATCAAGACCATAATAATGAAAAAAATACAAATAAACCAAAATACAATAAGAAAGAATAATAATAAAGTAATCATAATAATTTCCCTACATGTCAAATTAAATAATTTCCAGAATAATTCTATAATTGTATAACCTTGACTGGGTTACACACTGGTATGGAAACAACCAATCACAAAACAGGGGCGAAGACAGAACATAACCATAACAAACACACGTGTCCAATGTAAACAAAAGTCAATGTCATGAAGCCCAAAAAGCGTGTGTTCGCTAAGGGCTCACGCACTGGGCTTGTGCACGAGAATGTGCTTCGGTTTTCTGAGCATGCTGCAGTATCACCCCAAGGCCGCTCCTCCCAGAGCCCCAGAACACACTCCGCTCCCCAGGCGGTCCGGCCCTTTGGGCAAAATGTCTTCAGCTGAAACGGAAGACTGAGCGGCGTCCTCAGCAGAGCACGGAGGCAGAACGACATCCTCAGCGGAGCAGGAGGGCAAAGCGATGTCCTCACCGGAGCAAGAGGGCGGAGCGACGTCCTCAGCAGTGCAGGAAGGTGGAGCAACTTCCTCATATAACCTTGGAGTAGTGGCATCCACGGCAGAGTAGGGAAGCAAAACGGAGCTCTTGGCTGCAATGAGATGTGGAGAAACTTCCTTAGTAGAACAGGGTGGCTGAGTGGCATCCTCAGCTGTATAGGGATGTTGAGCGGTGTCTTCAGTCACGTAGAGAGTTTGAGAGTCGTTCTCCATTGACTTTGCAGGCTGAACTTGGTTATCCGTGTCAGCAGACTCAGCCGTGAGCAGAACTTGGTTGTACGTTTCAGCAGACTTAGGCGTGATCATAACTTGGTTGATTGTGTCAGGTGGAAGGTCACATCGTCGATCTCAGACTGTAACTTGGCATGGGAGGTCACCTTGTTGACTTTTAGCTGGAACATGGCGTTAGAGGCTGTCTCTTCGACCTCGGACAGGAACTTGGCATGAGAGGCCGCCTTTTCAACCTCGGACAGGAACATGGCTTGAGAGGTCATCTCTTCAACCTCGGACAGGAACTTGGCATGAGAGGTTATCTCTTCGACCTCGGACAAGAACTTAGCTTGAGAGGTCGCCTCTTTAACCTCAGACAGGAACATGGCTTGGGAGGTCACCTTGTTGACCTCTAGCAGGAACTTGACTTTCTGCTGGAGCTCTGGAGATGAGACCGCCTCGTGGTTCTCATGCTGGAGCTATGGGGATGAGACCGCATTGTGGGTCTCATGCTGGAGCTCTGGGTGTAAGACCGCCTCATGGGTCTCATGCTGGAGCTCTGGGGATGAGACCGCCTTGTGGGTCTCATGCTGGAGCTCTGCAGTTGAGACTACCTTGTAGGTCTCAGGTTGGAGCTCTGGAGATGAGGTCGCCACGTTGACCTCCGACTGGAGCTCTGCAGGTGAGACCACTTCGTGGGTTTCAGGTTGGAGCTCTGGGGATGAGGTCACCATGTTGGTCTCACGCTGGAGCTCTGGGGATGAGACCACCTTGTGGTTCTCAGTTTGGAGCACTGGAGATGAGATCGCCACATTGACCTCCGGCTGGATCTCTGCAGGTGAGACCACTTCGTGGGTCTCAAGTTGGAGCTCTGGGCATGAGGTGGCCACATCTGTCTCATACTGGAGCTCTGAGGATGAGAGCACCTCGAGGTTCTCAGTTTGGAGCTCTGGAGATGAGGCCGCCACATTCACCTCTGGCTGGAGCTCAGCAGGTGAGGCCACCTCGTGGGTCTCGAGCTGGAGCTCTGGAAAAGAGGTTGCCATGTTGACCTCTGGCTGGAGCTCTGCAGGTGAGACTGTCACGTTGACCTCCGGCTGGAGCTCAGTAGGTGAGACCTCTTCATGGAGGAGGTCCGCCCACTTGATTTCCAAATACTCTTTCTCGATTTTACTGTACTTACTTTTCCTTTTGGCTGATGTACAGCAATGGGCCTTCCTCCCCCTCCACCACCCAAAACCCAGAAGCAAAAAAAAGTAAAAATTTTATCTCCTAGCCAAATGTTTCTCCTAGCAAGAAACGAGGTTACATGAATATCAAATGGAGACTTTTTCTTAAGTCTACTGTTTCTCAAGTTTTTCTCCAGAGAGAAAAAAAACTTACACTCTCACATTTGTCTCCTCTTAAGTTTTAGAAGAGACCTCAACAACATCACACACTGTGCATGGCAAAGGTCTCAATATGAACTCAAACATTTATTAATATTACAGTATAATATTATTCAATTCAATTCAATTCAATTTTATTTGTATAGCGCTTTTTACAATAGACATTGTCTCAAAGCAGCTTTACAGAAATATCAACATGGTATACAGATATTAAAGGTGCGAATTTATCCCAACTGAGCAAGCCACTGAGTGGCGACGGTGGCAAGGAAAAACTCCCTAAGATGTTTTAAGAGGAAGAAACCTTGAGAGGAACCCGACTCAGAAGGGAACCCATCCTCATCTGGGTAACAACAGATAGTGTGAAAAAGTTCATTATGGATTTATATGAAGTCTGTATGGCCTTAGGAGCAGCCGTAGTCCCAGCAGTCTGGAATTAGAGAAGATTTGAGCTCCATCCAGAGGCAGAAAGGATCTGGATCTCTAGTATCTCCATAAATTCATGTGGGGCTCGGCGAAAGGAGAGAGGGAGAAAAAAGATTATTATGACTGCGAAGTAGTAGAACAGAATCTAGTCAGGGTAGGCTTGAGTAAACAAATACGTTTTAAGCCTAGACTTAAACACTGAGACTGTGTCTGAGTCCCGAACACTAATAGGAAGACTGTTCCATAACTGTGGGGCTCTATAAGAGAAAGCTCTTCCCCCTGCTGTAGCCTTCACTATTCGAGGTACCGTCAAATAGCCTGCATCTTTTGATCTAAGTAGGCGTGGCGGATTATATAAAACCAAAAGGTCGCTTAGATATTGTGGCGCGAGACCATTTAGTGCTTTATAGGTTAATAAAAGTATTTTATAGTTAATGCGAGATTTTACTGGGAGCCAATGCAGTATTGATAATATCGGTGTGATATGGTCGTACCTTCTAGTTCTAGTTAGGACTCTAGCAGCTGCATTCTGGACTAACTGGAGCTTATTTATATTCCTACTGGAACATCCAGACAGTAAGGCATTACAGTAATCTAATCTAGAGGTGACGAATGCATGAACTAGTATTTCCGCATCATGTAGTGACAATATGTTTCTTATTTTAGAAATATTTCTGAGATGAAAGAAGGCTATCCTAGTAATATTATCTACATGAGCATCAAATGATAGGCTGGAGTCAATAATCACTCCAAGGTCTTTAACTGCTGCACATGATGAAACAGAAAGACCATCCAGAGTAACCATGTGATCAGAAAGATTACTTCTAGCTACACGTGGGCCTAATAAACGTATTTCTGTTTTATCAGAATTAAGTAGAAGGAAGTTAGTTAACATCCAATGTCTAATGTCCTTTACACAATCCTCAGCTTTACTAAGCTTCTGTCTGTCCTCTGGCTTCGCTGAAACATACAACTGTGTATCATCAGCATAACAGTGGAAGCTAATTCCATGTTTACGAATAATTTGACCTAGGGGTAGCATATATAAAGTAAAGAGCAGTGGGCCTAAAACAGAACCCTGTGGAACTCCAAAAGTAACCTCAGTACGCATGGAGAATTCACCATTTACATCTACGAACTGATAACGATCGGTCAGATAAGACCTGAGCCAGGAGAGGACTGTTCCCTTAATACCAACAACATTTTCTAATCTATCAAGGAGAATAGTGTGATCTATAGTATCAAAAGCTGCACTAAGGTCGAGTAACACAAGCAGAGAGACACAACCCTGATCGTAGGTCAGTAGAAGGTCATTTACTACTTTAACTAATGCTGTCTCTGTGCTATGATGAGGTCTAAACCCTGACTGATACATTTCATGAATGTTATTCCTATCTAAGTACGAGCATAACTGCTTTGCTACAACCTTTTCTAAAATCTTAGAGATGAAGGGGAGATTTGATATTGGTCTATAGCTGGACAATTGAGACGGGTCAAGATCAGGTTTTTTAATCAAGGGTTTAATAACTGCTAATTTAAGTGATTTAGGTACATAGCCAGTGCTTAGGGAAGAATTGATTATATTTAGAAGTGGTTCAATTACTCCTGGACAAATCTGTTTAAACAAACATGTAGGTACGGGATCTAGTATGCAAGTTGATGAATTGGCTGAAGAGATTAATGTAGCTAGTTCGGTCTCTCTAAGGGAAGCAAAATACTCTAAACATTGATCTGATATTGCTACATTGTCATGTAATGGGTTTGTTACAGTACTGTCCGGTTTTAATTTAATGGCCTGTATTTCACGTCTAATATTTTCAACCTTATCGATGAAAAATTTCATGAAATCTTCACTGCTATGTAATGATTGAGTGTTTCTCTCTGTAGTGGTTTTATTCCTAGTTAATTTTGCTACTGTGTTGAAAAGGAATCTAGAATTGTTTTTGTTGTCTCCTATTAAGGCGGAGAAATAGATTTTTCTAGCATCGCCAAGAGATTTCCTATATTTCAGTAGGCTCTCCTTCCATGCTGTTTGAAATATCACCAGTTTGGTTTGACGCCATTTACGTTCTAATTGTCGAGTTGTCTGTTTTAAGGTTCGCGTTTGATCGTTATACCAGGGTGCTAATTTTTTTTCTCTAATTATTTTCCTTTTGAGTGGAGCCACTCTATCTAGCGTGTAGCGGAGTGTTGACTCCAAGCTTTCAGTCGCCTGATAGAGTTCTATATGATCTGACGGTGATCCAAATCTAATTGATGTTTCTGCGAGGTTATTTATGAAGCTCGGTGCAGTAGCTGATGTGTAGGTACGTTTTACGCGGTAGCGAGGCGAGGTGGAAATATTATGATCAATTCGTATTATGAACGAGATAAGATAATGGTCTGAGACAACTTCAGACTGCGGAAGAATGATAATATTTTCTATACTTAGTCCGTATGTTAGTATGAGGTCAAGAGTGTGACCACCATTATGAGTAGGCCCGATTACGTTCTGATTAATCCCTACTGAATCTAAGATGGACACAACCGCTAATCTTAGAGGGTCTTCCAGGTTATCAAAATGAATATTAAAGTCTCCGACGATTAATGCTTTATCTACAGACACAACCAGGTTTGAGACAAAGTCTGCAAATTCACTAAGAAATTCAGTATATGGCCCTGGGGGTCTGTAAATAATAATTAGAGGAATTGACTTATTTTTTGTGGCTACATAACTTATACTGGTATAAAGAATTTCAAAAGAATTAAATTTATGCTTAGGTTTTTGTGTGACGACTAGATTTTTACTATGGATGAGACCAACACCTCCTCCTCTACCAGTTGAACGAGGCTGATGTACATAACTGTATCCAGGAGGACTGGCTTCATTTAATGCTATGTACTCGTTTGGTTTAATCCAAGTTTCTGTTTCTATTAATTGGTTATAATTATTAATAATCAATAATATTCATGGAACAAGTCATAAGTCATCATCATTGTCCCTTTCAGCTAAAAAATCTCCAGGGTGATTGTTCCTCTAATAAGACTTCTGTAAATCACTTTAGATAAAGGCATCTGGTACACATCTACTGTCTTACTTCCAAGTACAAAGTAGCTGCCCTAGGCATATAAACTGGCCCAATTTTATTACTGTATGTCAACATTTATGCTTAACTTTAACCCTATATCCTCCAACCCCACACTAAGAGTTCCATCAAGGTTAGTTCCTTTCACCCAGGACTGGAGAATGAGACTCCATCTTGGCAGGAATCTCCAGTTCCCTAGTGAGTTCACCAACACAATTCTGTGCCCTGATATAGTGACATGATCCAGCGGCATCAAGACAGTGCTCTTCACTGAGCTAACTGTCCCATGGGAGGAAAGAGTAAAAGCTGCCTTTGAGAGGAAGAGGCTGAAGTACTCAGACCTCATCACTGAATACAAGGAGGCTGGCTGGAGGACCATCATCTACCCAGTAGAAATAAGATGCCATGGCTTTGTTAGAACATCAACTGTTCTCCTCCTGAAGGATATGGGAGTAACTGGAGCAAGCCAGTGGAAGGCCCTGAAAGACCTGGCTGAAGAGGCTGAGAAGAGCAGCTTCTGGCTTTTAGTTGCAGGGGGTGGCAGTTAAAAGTTTAAAGAGCAAAATGTTGTTGAGCAGTGGTACCCGGCTGACAACCCTGCACCTAACCTATGCCAGGTGCAGGGTCCTGGTCCATAATAACTGTTTAAAAAGTAAAGTGATCCAGTACAAAATTTCTATATCCTGTAGATACTATATACAAATACATGAATACTATAATATACATCATGTACTACAACAGAGGTTCCTAAGTTTTTTGCTAGCTAAACCCATTTTTCAACATAAATTGTCTGCTTTATGCCCCCTCTGAGAATTTACATAGGCTAATGTGAAAAAAGTGAACACTTTGCAGTATGGCAAGGTGTCTTGAATATTTCCTTATTTAGTGAAACTATACACACCATTTCAAATGTGGCAGTGAGATGAGCATGAGGAGCAAGAGGGGCTGTAAGGAAGATGTGTGTTAAATGTGCTTGCTTCAACATAGAGCATGGAAGATTTATACTATGTATGCTCCCCAGAGAGTGATGCCTTACTGAGCTTATACAGATTATCATATTTTAATGCTTCATAGGTATTATAGATATGGGGTGATGATGTACCACTCTAACCTTGTATGTGTAATTTATGATTTATCCAGAGATTGAACTACATATCCTGAGATTTTCTAAGCTAGTGTTACAGTGGTAAAACACTGAGAAGAGTTAAAATGGCCTTTTCTTCTTGACAAACTGGGAGTTAGTAAGTGTAAAAGTTTCTATTTCTTTGTACTGTTACTAAATTAATTCCCACTGGTTATTTAGGAAAAATTAAACCATGTTACAGGTTCCTGTCAAGAACCAAAGCAAGTTAGACTAGTTTGACAACAGCATATTTAAGCTTTCCTATTTTGGCTAAGTAGGCAACATTCTTAATTTTGTTCTTCTTATTCTTTTACTTCTTTTTTTATATTGACAGAGCCAACACACCTGTTGTGTGAGAAATGGTGCAAGGACTGCCTACTTGATTTACAAAATCTCTTTCTTGATTGTATTTCACTTACTTTTCCTTTTTCCAGCACTGGACGCTCCTACCCCTCCATCACCTGGGATAAAACCCAGAGGAAAGAAAAATGTACAAAAAAAAAGAAATCTCCTAGCCAAATGTTTCTCTTTGCAAGACACAAGGTTACTGTGTGCCTGTGTTTACTCCCCTAGTCCAAAGACATGTGTTGTAGGCTGATTAGCATCTCTAAATTATCTGTAGGGTGTGTGTTGTGATTGTGCACTGTGATGGGTTGGCAGCCCCTCCAGGGTGTCCTCTGCCTCCAGTTCCCTTGGATTAGCCCCAGTCTCCCCACACCTCTGTGTAGGATAAGCAGTATAGAAAATGAAAATGAATTTCTCTCTCAGAAATTTGTCATGTCTAACTTATCTCTAGTAGTAATTCTTCTAAGGAAGTTACAGAGAAACATGCCATCCAAGCCACCGTGTAAGGCCACTGTGGCATTGGTGGGCAAGGCCTATGTAGTAGTAGTCTTGCTTGTGGGTCACTGCAGACAGCCAGGGGAACCGGGCGACCACAGTCGTGGCCTGCTACTAGGCCTGATTTGAGAATGGTCATAAAGGCCAAGCAGACAAAGAAGAGTGGTCCTGAGGGGCTGTGGAGGGACATATCAGGGGATATGAGGTTGTTAGGGCAGTTAGCCCCCAGTGCTTCTGTAGGGCCTCCCATAGCCAAGGCTTTCCCAAGTTTTCAGTGTTCTCTGGTCAGCGAGCTGTTACAGGGTAATGAAAACCTGATGCTTTCCCTCAAATAGAATGTGGACTAGTTACCGTCACTAAAAGACCATCTGGCAGCATGGAAACTACTGCCAAATGTGTCTCCATGGGTTCTGTCTACCGTAGAAAAGGGTTACCGGGTCCAGTTTAGAGCTTGACCCTCCCTGGTTCAGAGGTGTGCTAACTTCGAGGTTTATGCGTGGTGTCAGGCGGCTGAGACTCATCTGCAGGCTGCACAAACCTTGAGATTATCACTTGTCACATTACAACAAAATATAGCTATAATATGAGAACATGTATAAAACTAAATTAAACAACCTAATTTTTATTTTATTTGGTTCATCTCATTAAGATTTTTATTAAACATGGACCTTTGCTTTCATTAAATAGACTTATTATTTATTGTAGGCTCATTTAGTAAATTATGATTATGATATGAATTTTAAAAATCACAATTTTTTTTTTAAAAAAAACATGAATTTCCACATGCTTGACCGCTCACTCTGCAATGAGATCATTTTTGCCACACGCTCCCTCGCGCTACTGCGGACATGTCGAGTATAAACCAGGCTTAATGCTGTCTAGCATTAGTGTTTGTGTAGGGTGTGTGTGTTCTTTCTTCCCACTGGATGGGAGAACTTTTGACTTTGTTCCCACTGATTCATTGTTAAGAAATTAATTATCATACATGGTATCCTGGTCATTGATTCACTTCAAAGAGGCTCAAGGGTATAAAAAGGTATGCTGTGTACAATACAGAGGGCTTTACCATCACGCATCCTATGTCCATGATGCTGACCATCAACTTTATAAGTTCTATTTGTTTCTAGTTTCTGTACATAATTAAGTTGTGAGTTATGTGTATACAATAAAGTCAATAATTACTTTATCTCCAAATACTCAGTATTTCTTCTGTAAGAAGTATGGTGTGTTAAAAATGTATGCCTTGTATAATTTATATGAAGGCAGGTGCACAGATAGACCCCAAGTGCTGCTCAAGTGCCTGCCCTTTTGGCCTGTAGCTATATATGTACCCTTTCAACATATACTGTAAATGTTGTTTCCTTAGCCTATATGATATTTATGATGCCACCACATTGTTCACTATGAACTATGGATTAAATTAACACCAAACATGCCCAGTGGAATATTGCAATAAACACAGTTCTGCTTAGATCGATATAAAATGGCTACTTGCTAATTGCTAAATGGTTAATTGCTAATAGTATTATTGTCTTGTTCTTGTTCACTTCTGATAACTGGAGATCAGTCTTTCACTTACTTCTAGGACTACTACTTACTCTTATGCTTTGGATCATTGTCTTGCTGCATAATCCTGTTACGCTTCAGTTTAAATTTACGGACTGAAGACCGGACATTCTTCTTTAGGATTTTCTGGTAGAGAGCAGAATTCATGTTTCCCTCAATTACTGCAAGTTGCCCAGGTCCTGAAACAGCAAAGCATCCCCACACCATCACACTTCCACCACCATGCTTGACTGTAGGTATGATGTTCTTTTTGTGGAATTCTGTGTTTGGTTTATGGCAGATGTAACGGGACCCTGGTCTTCCAAACAATTCCACTTTCGACTCATCAGTCTACAGAACATTCTCCCAAAAGGTTTGAGGATCATCAAGGTGTGTTTTGGCAAAATTCAGACAAGCATTAATGTTCTTCTGGTTTAGCAGGGGTTTTCACTTCACCATTTTCCATGGATCCCATTTCTGCCCATTGTCTTTCTGATAGTGAAGTCACGAACAGTTCCTTTGATGTTGTCCTTGGCTCTTTTGTGACTTCCTGAATGAGTCATTGCTGTGCTCTTAGAGAAATTTTGGAAGGTCAGACACTTCTGGGAATGTTCACTACTGTGCCAAGTTTTTCCATCTGGAGATAACGGCTCTCACTGTGGTTCTTTGGAGTCACAGAGCATTTGAAATAGCTTTGTAACCCTTCCCAAACTGATGTATTTCAATCACCTTCTTCTTCATCATTTCTGGAATTTCTTTCAATTTTGCCATAGTGTGTTACTGGGAAAGAACTTTTAACCAACTTCCTGCTGTTGAAAAAGTTCTATTTAAGTGTTGATTTGATTGAACAGGGTTTGCACTAATCAGGCCTGGTTGTGTCTAGTCCAGCTGAACTCCATTATCAATGCAGTTTCATAGATTTGGGGAATTAGTAACTATGGGGGTTAATACATTTTCACACAGGCCCAGTTGGTATTGGAGAACTTTTTTGGCTTCAATAAATAACTATCATTTAAAACTGTATTTTGTGTTCATTCAGTTTGCCTTTGTTTTATCTTAGATTTTGTTTTAATTTCTGAAATAATTTAGTATGAGACACACAAAAACAGAAGAAATCAGGAAATACTTTTTGACAGCACTGTAAGTTCTAATTATTAATTTCCTTCATGTCTTAATGCTGTCATATCAATGTCTTCCATGTGGTTAACCATTAATGGAATTTCTTTATTAAATGAACAATGTTTATTTTTGTGTATGTTTTATTTTTATGTTGTGTTTTCATTTAATATATTTGTGTTGTAATTGTTCTTAAGTTCTTGTCATTCGTTTGCTTCATGAATGTTTTTTATTATTAATGATTTAAATTATATTTTTCAATTATTCAATATTATATTTATTAGTAATGACAAAATTGTAAGACACAACTTTTTACAGTATTTGAGGTTTAAAGAGAATAAAAGCAGTAAAAATAAAATGTTTGAAGATTTATTATGATTGATTAAGGCAGCACAGATGAGTACAATCACTTACAAGATGCAATGAATAAAAAAAAGCTGAATATTGATATAATTTGTCTTTATGATTAAAGCAAAGCAATAGTTTATGATTAAACATAAAACAAAGATTAAAAAAAAACATTAAATTGACAGCAGTGTAAGTTTCAAACAAACAAATCAGAACTCCATGGAAATGACAGCTGAGTCATAGAAATCTACAGCTCGGCGTCTTCTGGAAAGATCTCCAGGGCATGGCTGAGTGAGGAAATGAGAAAATAAATGCATGAACTGCAAATGCAAATGGAATTCCTAATATTCTAAAACATCTTTCTTAACTTGTCTTATGGAAAACATACCTGTGCACAGTTGCCTGTCTGCAGCAGACAGAGATGGACCTGGCAGTGCAGGTAGATCTTGTTGGAGAAGCCGGTGAATTTGAACATCCTGAAGGAGAAGTAGCTGATTGTGGAGACACCATTCTGCAACACTGCCACTGTGCCGTCATTGGGGTTCGGACACCTGGAGAGAGGAAGACGTTACTTTTCCGTAAGTTATCTGATAGGTACAAATAGGTAACATTTTTCGTCTCTCTTTTTTCCACATACTCATTACTGATCAGGTCCCAGCGGACAGAATAGTCAGTCTGGTTGAAGGGCGTGGCCCAGCAGCTGTCCAGCACAAGCCCGATTTGACTTCTGTCAAACTGATCCACTTGCACAGCTATATACATCTGATGGTTCACATCTAGGGTCACATTGCCAAAGAGTGGAACTTGGAATGTAGCATCGGTATACAGGATCATGGTGATCTGGTACAAGCCCTCAGTAGACAGATACTTGCTGATTACACTGTGAACAGAAATAAATGCATTTAACATCTAAAATAATAATAATAAGAAGAAGAAGAAGAACAAGATTAGTTATATTTTTATGGTACCTTTCATGTATTAATTTTATTATTAATTATTAGCAATTATAAAATGTCAAATGGTACAACAGAGTTAAAATAAGAGAAAAGCTCAAATAAAACGATGTTTAAAGCTGCTTTTGAAAACTGCAGAAGATTAGCATAGCAAAGTATGTCTGCTTAAATTGTGACACTGCTGCTGTATTTACCCTCCTATGCCTTCAATAGTCGTGGGCATGGAGATGTTCTGGATGAGTGGATACACACAGGAAAAGTTGATGTTGAGCGCATCTGTGCGACTAATCTCACCCGTCAAGTCAGTTGTCCCAACGCTGTTCTTGAAAATGATGTGCGTGCTGTTATTCTAAAGAAACAGGCAAAAATAACAGAATTATAGAACTCAGCCTTGAGAGTCTGGATTGCATAATTACATCATAAAGCCTTAATTTATCTTAAAATCTGACGTTTGATGTCTGCAATGTAACAGACTATAATAATTCTGCTAAAAATGGAAATAATACAATAAGAGTCCACAAATTAACACAATGAGAGCTCTATTTCCATGAAAACATAATTTTCAATCTTATGTTGCTATTTTGGTCATATGCACAAATCATGTACAGCTCACGTGACAATGTGAGTACTGTGTTACTACCACATGTGATCAATTGATGCGGAAAACATACTTATGTAAGTTTATGTGACTTTTCTGTAAAGTTAATTTGTGCATTCTTTTGTGCATAAGGGAAACGTAAACTCAGTTTACTCGTAAACTCAGAAATCAGTTGAAAAACATCCACTTATTTACTTATTTACAGGCAGGGCTAATATCAAAGGTGTTGTCAGTTAGTCTTGCGCTTTATTACAAATGCTTTACGTTTATGCTCTTACAAGATAATCTCAAAATTTGTTGAAATAAATAAATTGTAAATAAGACATTGTGTTATTCCTCTTATACCAACAGTGATTTGACCAATTGCAGTGTTTAATTTATTAATGAATGGCACACTTTGTAATTGTTTAATGTTACATTTAATTTTGTGGAAATCAACGCAACAAATCAGTTCCTGTTGTCACTTATGGTATAGCATCTATTCTATAGCACTAAATATACAGCTGTGTAAAGTTTAAAGTAAATATAAAAGACTGCTGGTTTTGTACCTCCAGAGTTGTGCCACACATGTTGACCTTACTGTCAAAGCTGAACACCAGCCTGTTATTTTGGAGCTCCCCTTTGCAGTTTGGGTCGTTAAGGTGGAGAACATCAGCAGAATATCCAGCTTCAAAGAGCTCACAGCGAGACAGAGAAAGTGATGCAGTACTTCCTGAACATGTCTCAATGGCGTCTGAGGGGAAAATGGAGCCAACAGTCAGAACATTTCTAATTAGAACTAATTAGAAATGCATGAAAGGAAAAGGATCATGTAAAAAATATTAATAACTGTAATACTGGTTAATATCTCTGGTTCGTAAACTCAAGATTAACTGTAGTAATTGAAAGATAGGCAGTAGATGAAGGTTATGTTGTTATTTCATTAAATACTCTATACTCTAAAGCTTGTGCCACCATCTAACCACTAAAAGCCTTAGTATATTTCACACAGAGATGACCTTTGGGTGGGCTTCACTAACGATGTGATGGAGAAAATTGACATGTAGATGCTTTGTTTGCCTTGTTGAATACAGGGCGGCGAGGCAAACTCTGCAGACAAACACGGTATGCGACGGACGAGGTGTGTCCAAACCAATTCATAAGAAAGATGGACGACTTATCTTAATAGCTTTTGAAGGTGCCGTTATCTTCACACAACCCTTTCAAATGACATTAAGTATGCTGGGGTCTTATTTTTGACAGTCATTTTTACCTGGTTTTATGTTGAACTGTATTTTGTATATTGCCAAAAACTGCATAGTACATTTAGGCTTCTACATAGGATGCTCCATTAGCATGCTCCACTGATGTTGGGGACAAACAATAGTAAAATAAGAAATTTACCATAAATATTCTGGCTGCGCGTTGTAATACATCCACATCCACAGCCATAGACTCCATTTATCTTCGTACGGACTTCATCCGAAGCGCAGTTCAGGATCTGACAGGGTGCTACAAAGAGAGACAAACAGAAAGACAATTAAACCAGTTTTATTGCATTATAAACTAACCAACCAAGCACTCTTACTCAATTCTATAGTTTAACTGTAATAAGTCCAAAAAAATAACAGGGTGGATTATTTTCCTATAACAGATTGTTTTGGGTGGGACTTTTGGGCTGTAATTGGTGGATTGTCGTGTCCGTCAGCAGTGAAGATATAATTCCATGCTCTCTCGTCCAGTTCCCATGGCAACAGTAAGATCAAGTGATGTGCTACAAGTGACTTGATAACTGAGTATACTAGATGACTTGGCTGACTGTCTGCCACAGTTCTAATTACATTTTTTATTTTTAATTTCTCTCTGTTCTTCTTTTGGGTGTTCAGATACATCAGATAAATACATTTTCAGCTAATATGGTATACTTATTGCTGTCTGTGTATTTGTGATGTTCTTGCTCATGTTGTCATAATTATAAGAAAAACATAGTCAGGATAATATAAACACAGCTGATTGCCGATTTGTTACAAAAAGCAGTACAAAAAAATTAAAGACAGTCAATCTTGAACAAAGATTGAAACAAATCAATCATCTGAAACAAAGCTGATTTAGTTCTTTAAAAAGAGCCCTGAATACTCACACACACACACACACACACATATATATATATATATATAATTTGTTGTCTAGGTAGTTTTGTCATGTGTTATTAGTTATGACACTGTCAGTGTAAGTTTACCCATTGTTGTTGTTGTTGTTGTCTGTTCTGTCATTTTGTGGAAGAAACAGAGAAGAACAGGGAGGGAGAAAGAACGATACAAATGAATGATTCACCTCCACATTATTATAAAATATACCAATGTGTATTTAAACACATATCTCATATGTTGAAGGAATGGGATAATGGATAAAGTTAATGTTCACACGTTTATACATACACACACTGTCAGTTAAACTTTACCTGTTGTTGTTGGAAAAGTTGTTGTAGCTGTATTAGAAAGAGAAAAATGAAATGAGAGAGAAAAATAATGATATTTATTGATATTAATTTTTAAAAACATCAATATTCATTAATAATGAACGTCACAGTTTAATAAGGTTATTGGCTAGTTAGGTATTGTCGTGACGGACCGACAGCCGGCGCACAAGGTACTAAAATCGCTCCTTCCCCGACTGCCGCGCTGGCGCTGAAGAGACGGCCCCGCTTCAAGAACTCTGACAGCTAGAAAGCACGTGGCGGTGGGGCGGAGCCGCCGACACACCCTCGGCCGGTGAATGGTGCACCGCCCGGGAAAAATCCACCATCCAGCAGACGAGGGGAGAGTATAAAAGGCCGCTCTTCCGCCCGTTCGGGGGGAATGAGTTCACGTGATATGTGCGCGTGGCTTCTTCATATCGCTCATTGTTGTTTGACATTTCATACAAATGATTGATTCACATCCACATTATTATAAAATATATTGATGTGTATTTAAAAACGTATTATACTCAAATATCACGGTATAGGTGCAGCGCGAGTGGCAGCCTGTTGCAGCAGCTCTGCTCTTTTTCGGCTAAGTTTAGTATTTTTCACTTGTTTTTTGTGCTTTCTTCATGTTTTTTTCTACACTAATCTTACGCGTTGCGTTTGCAGATATGGATACGCAATTGTGGAGGTTAGCAATATTTATTTTTCTGTTTGTTGGACTGTACCGCTCCGCACTGGGAGACCCATTTGGCCACGGATCTATTGTTTACACTAGGGAGCAGCTGTTAGCACTGAGCAATACCAGGATACTTCCTACAGAAATACTGGTGATCCGCGAGGAAATTAGGAGAAGGAGAAGGGGAAGCAGAGCTGGACTTAAACACCGGGAGAGAAAAAAAAGCAGTACAAACCGTTCATTCCGTCTGTTATTATGGGGAATGTGAGATCTCTCTCCAATAACATGGAAGAGCTAACGGCGCTAACCAGGCTGCAGAGGGAGTACTGGGAGTGTAACATCATGTGCTTCATGGAGACATGGTTGAACGATCTCAGTACAGATTCACTGGTTACACTGGACGGATTTCAACTTGTGAGAGTGGACAGGAAAGCAAAGGAGAGCGGCAAGAGGAAGGGTGGGGGAATAGCGATGTTTGTGAATGAGAGATGGTGTAACCCTGGGCATATCAGGGTTAAAGAGCAGCGGTGCACTAAGTATATTGAGCTGCTAGCGGTTAGCAGGCGGCCATATTACCTGCCGAGGGAGTTCTCGCACGTCATCACGATAACTGTCTAAATCCTCCCCTCGGCTGACGCTACAGCGGCATGTGAGCTACTTCACACTGCTGTGTCGCAGCTGCAGACATCGCACCCACAGTCCCTCCTTCTGATCTCCGGGGACTTTAATCATGCTTCCCTGTCCTCAACTCTCCCCACCTTCACATAATATGTTAAATGCCACACTAGGGGCAATAAAACATTGGATCTGCTGTATGCAAACACAAAAGATGCACGCAGTTCTTCACCCCTTCCCCCGCTTGGCCGCTCAGATCACAACCTGGTCCATCTGCTGTCTGCCTACATACCTTTGGTGAATAAACAACCTCCAATCATAAGGTATGTGAGAAAATGGTCTGAGGAGACCAGTGAGGTACTAAGAGATTGTTTTGAGTCTACAGACTGGAAAATGCCCTGTAGTTCGCACGGAGAGGACATTGACATTCTCACTCACTGTGTAACAGACTACAGTAATTTCTGTGTGGAGAACACCGTGCCTAAGTAGAACTTTGGTGTTTTTGCAACAACAAACCCTGGGTGACTCCAGAGCTCAAAGCTCTGTTGAAGGAAAAAAAAGAGACTGTTTGGATTGGGGGACAAAAATGAGCTGAGGAGGGTTCAAAAACAGCTCAGAGGGGAGATAAGGAAAAGAAAAGACAGCTTCAGAAAAAAGTTGGAGGAGCGCCTTCAACAGAACAACATGAGGGAGGTCTGGAGGGGACTGAAAACAATTTCAGGTCTGAACAAAGACAATGGGAGGGGCCTTGTATCCGGCGACCGTGACAGGGCAAATTAATTAAATCTGTTTTTTAATAGATTTGATTCGGCTCCATCTCCTTCCCCCTCCGACCAGACCTCAGACCTGTCAACGACTCAACCTTTCCCTCTTGGGCCATTAGGCACCCTCTCCTCCACCCCCAGGGCTCCAGGAATATCGGCAACATCCAACTCACACCTCAGAGCTTCTGAGATATCAGCATTACACAGCTCACACCTCTCCACTGCTCACCATCCCTCACTCGAGGAGGTTCACACGTTTATACATACACACACTGTCAGTGAAACTTTACCTGTTGTGGTTGGCAATGTTGTAGCTGTATTAGAAAGAGAAAAATGAAACGAGTGAGATAATAATTGATATTTATTGATATTAATTTAAAAAACATTAATATTCATTAATAATGTATGTAACAGTTTAATAAAGGTGTTGGCTCATTAGGTATGTATTGTCATGTGTTATTAGTTATGACATTTTCAGATTAAGTTTACCCATTGTTGTTGTTGTCTCTTCTGTCATTTTGAGGAAGAGGCAGAGAAGAACAGAGAGGGAGAAAGAACAATACAAATGATCGATTCACATCCACATTATGATAAAATATACTAATATACTAATGTGTATTTAAATGGAACCCAGACTATGAAGACTTGTATGGTTTATTAGATTAAGGCTGACATCTGCTATATAAATCCTCTTTACAAAAACACTCTAGATGTTAAATAATAGAAATCCTTGCACTCGTAGGCCACCATTGCTGTTTACATTGCAATGTATTCTCGGTAGTGACGTAAATTTGTTTGCCATAGCTGTGATCCTCCTGTGACCCTACAGCGATATAAACATGTGTTCAGCCTTTTCAATTTGAACCCGAGCATAACATAAGCGGGGAGGCTAAAATAGAAGACATTACTCAAAACATACATTAAAATGAAGATGATTAGAGAAGTGAGGAGGCAAGAGTGGGGTAAAATCCATGGTGTCTGTGCAGCAACTGCACGTCTATGCCAACCGAGAGCCTTTGTTGTTCAATGTAAGCATATGGATTAAACTACCATTTTATGATGAAATGTATTCTAATATCAATCATTTTTAGAGATTATCAGCCATCTCGCCGTCGTATACTTTATCTGGTTAAAATTCTTATGGCCCGCCAGCGTGCTGTCGCCATGTTATGAGCAAATCTATGCTAGCTACACAGCTTCTGTATGTACGAAACTAGTCATGTCTTTGGAAAGCTAAGATTCTTCTGATTCAATTGATATAAACCGTTTTGAGATACAATCACAACAGCAGCTACAATCAACGTCTCTGTCAGACCACCAACATACAAACAAACACTTACAACACGGAGGCAACTCACCTAAGCCTCATAGTCATCCACTGATCCATAACATCCTGACAAAAACAGTCCTGTTACACTGGCAAAGGTCCAAACAAACCAATTATGTCAAAATATTTAGTCCAGCTTTGAAAAGAGACCAAAAGTATTCTGAGCCAATCATCCTGTTCCTTACTAGTGCCTAAGATCTGCAGTTGCCTCTGGGGTTATGCTGGCTGCAGAACAACAACTCCCACATGGACTAGTTGACACGGTCAGTAGCAGTCTGGGGACCCCATGTCAGGGTAACTGTTTTAAGGCTTCCAATCCCCATGCAAGGGCTT